>NW_027307840.1:317500-325000 GCF_047496885.1 Scyliorhinus torazame
GGATGGATGGATGGATGGATGGATGGATGGATGGATGGATGGATGGATGGATGGATGGATGGATGGATGGATGGATGGATGGATGGATGGATGGATGGATGGATGGATGGATGGATGGATGGATGGATGGATGGATGGATGGATGGATGG
This sequence comes from Scyliorhinus torazame, assembly GCF_047496885.1. NCBI lineage: Eukaryota > Metazoa > Chordata > Chondrichthyes > Carcharhiniformes > Scyliorhinidae > Scyliorhinus > Scyliorhinus torazame. The sequence continues at coordinate 317,651 of NW_027307840.1, forward strand.
ATGGATGGATGGATGGATGGATGGATGGATGGATGGATGGATGGATGGATGGATGGATGGATGGATGGATGGATGGATGGATGGATGGATGGATGGATGGATGGATGGATGGATGGATGGATGGATGGATGGATGGATGGATGGATGGATGGATGGATGGATGGATGGATGGATGGATGGATGGATGGATGGATGGATGGATGGATGGATGGATGGATGGATGGATGGATGGATGGATGGATGGATGGATGGATGGATGGATGGATGGATGGATGGATGGATGGATGGATGGATGGATGGATGGATGGATGGATGGATGGATGGATGGATGGATGGATGGATGGATGGATGGATGGATGGATGGATGGATGGATGGATGGATGGATGGATGGATGGATGGATGGATGGATGGATGGATGGATGGATGGATGGATGGATGGATGGATGGATGGATGGATGGATGGATGGATGGATGGATGGATGGATGGATGGATGGATGGATGGATGGATGGATGGATGGATGGATGGATGGATGGATGGATGGATGGATGGATGGATGGATGGATGGATGGATGGATGGATGGATGGATGGATGGATGGATGGATGGATGGATGGATGGATGGATGGATGGATGGATGGATGGATGGATGGATGGATGGATGGATGGATGGATGGATGGATGGATGGATGGATGGATGGATGGATGGATGGATGGATGGATGGATGGATGGATGGATGGATGGATGGATGGATGGATGGATGGATGGATGGATGGATGGATGGATGGATGGATGGATGGATGGATGGATGGATGGATGGATGGATGGATGGATGGATGGATGGATGGATGGATGGATGGATGGATGGATGGATGGATGGATGGATGGATGGATGGATGGATGGATGGATGGATGGATGGATGGATGGATGGATGGATGGATGGATGGATGGATGGATGGATGGATGGATGGATGGATGGATGGATGGATGGATGGATGGATGGATGGATGGATGGATGGATGGATGGATGGATGGATGGATGGATGGATGGATGGATGGATGGATGGATGGATGGATGGATGGATGGATGGATGGATGGATGGATGGATGGATGGATGGATGGATGGATGGATGGATGGATGGATGGATGGATGGATGGATGGATGGATGGATGGATGGATGGATGGATGGATGGATGGATGGATGGATGGATGGATGGATGGATGGATGGATGGATGGATGGATGGATGGATGGATGGATGGATGGATGGATGGATGGATGGATGGATGGATGGATGGATGGATGGATGGATGGATGGATGGATGGATGGATGGATGGATGGATGGATGGATGGATGGATGGATGGATGGATGGATGGATGGATGGATGGATGGATGGATGGATGGATGGATGGATGGATGGATGGATGGATGGATGGATGGATGGATGGATGGATGGATGGATGGATGGATGGATGGATGGATGGATGGATGGATGGATGGATGGATGGATGGATGGATGGATGGATGGATGGATGGATGGATGGATGGATGGATGGATGGATGGATGGATGGATGGATGGATGGATGGATGGATGGATGGATGGATGGATGGATGGATGGATGGATGGATGGATGGATGGATGGATGGATGGATGGATGGATGGATGGATGGATGGATGGATGGATGGATGGATGGATGGATGGATGGATGGATGGATGGATGGATGGATGGATGGATGGATGGATGGATGGATGGATGGATGGATGGATGGATGGATGGATGGATGGATGGATGGATGGATGGATGGATGGATGGATGGATGGATGGATGGATGGATGGATGGATGGATGGATGGATGGATGGATGGATGGATGGATGGATGGATGGATGGATGGATGGATGGATGGATGGATGGATGGATGGATGGATGGATGGATGGATGGATGGATGGATGGATGGATGGATGGATGGATGGATGGATGGATGGATGGATGGATGGATGGATGGATGGATGGATGGATGGATGGATGGATGGATGGATGGATGGATGGATGGATGGATGGATGGATGGATGGATGGATGGATGGATGGATGGATGGATGGATGGATGGATGGATGGATGGATGGATGGATGGATGGATGGATGGATGGATGGATGGATGGATGGATGGATGGATGGATGGATGGATGGATGGATGGATGGATGGATGGATGGATGGATGGATGGATGGATGGATGGATGGATGGATGGATGGATGGATGGATGGATGGATGGATGGATGGATGGATGGATGGATGGATGGATGGATGGATGGATGGATGGATGGATGGATGGATGGATGGATGGATGGATGGATGGATGGATGGATGGATGGATGGATGGATGGATGGATGGATGGATGGATGGATGGATGGATGGATGGATGGATGGATGGATGGATGGATGGATGGATGGATGGATGGATGGATGGATGGATGGATGGATGGATGGATGGATGGATGGATGGATGGATGGATGGATGGATGGATGGATGGATGGATGGATGGATGGATGGATGGATGGATGGATGGATGGATGGATGGATGGATGGATGGATGGATGGATGGATGGATGGATGGATGGATGGATGGATGGATGGATGGATGGATGGATGGATGGATGGATGGATGGATGGATGGATGGATGGATGGATGGATGGATGGATGGATGGATGGATGGATGGATGGATGGATGGATGGATGGATGGATGGATGGATGGATGGATGGATGGATGGATGGATGGATGGATGGATGGATGGATGGATGGATGGATGGATGGATGGATGGATGGATGGATGGATGGATGGATGGATGGATGGATGGATGGATGGATGGATGGATGGATGGATGGATGGATGGATGGATGGATGGATGGATGGATGGATGGATGGATGGATGGATGGATGGATGGATGGATGGATGGATGGATGGATGGATGGATGGATGGATGGATGGATGGATGGATGGATGGATGGATGGATGGATGGATGGATGGATGGATGGATGGATGGATGGATGGATGGATGGATGGATGGATGGATGGATGGATGGATGGATGGATGGATGGATGGATGGATGGATGGATGGATGGATGGATGGATGGATGGATGGATGGATGGATGGATGGATGGATGGATGGATGGATGGATGGATGGATGGATGGATGGATGGATGGATGGATGGATGGATGGATGGATGGATGGATGGATGGATGGATGGATGGATGGATGGATGGATGGATGGATGGATGGATGGATGGATGGATGGATGGATGGATGGATGGATGGATGGATGGATGGATGGATGGATGGATGGATGGATGGATGGATGGATGGATGGATGGATGGATGGATGGATGGATGGATGGATGGATGGATGGATGGATGGATGGATGGATGGATGGATGGATGGATGGATGGATGGATGGATGGATGGATGGATGGATGGATGGATGGATGGATGGATGGATGGATGGATGGATGGATGGATGGATGGATGGATGGATGGATGGATGGATGGATGGATGGATGGATGGATGGATGGATGGATGGATGGATGGATGGATGGATGGATGGATGGATGGATGGATGGATGGATGGATGGATGGATGGATGGATGGATGGATGGATGGATGGATGGATGGATGGATGGATGGATGGATGGATGGATGGATGGATGGATGGATGGATGGATGGATGGATGGATGGATGGATGGATGGATGGTGGATGGATGGATGGATGGATGGATGGATGGATGGTGGATGGATGGATGGATGGATGGATGGATGGATGGATGGATGGATGGATGGATGGATGGATGGATGGATGGATGGATGGATGGATGGATGGATGGATGGATGGATGGATGGATGGATGGATGGATGGATGGATGGATGGATGGATGGATGGATGGATGGATGGATGGATGGATGGATGGATGGATGGATGGATGGATGGATGGATGGATGGATGGATGGATGGATGGATGGATGGATGGATGGATGGATGGATGGATGGATGGATGGATGGATGGATGGATGGATGGATGGATGGATGGATGGATGGATGGATGGATGGATGGATGGATGGATGGATGGATGGATGGATGGATGGATGGATGGATGGATGGATGGATGGATGGATGGATGGATGGATGGATGGATGGATGGATGGATGGATGGATGGATGGATGGATGGATGGATGGATGGATGGATGGATGGATGGATGGATGGATGGATGGATGGATGGATGGATGGATGGATGGATGGATGGATGGATGGATGGATGGATGGATGGATGGATGGATGGATGGATGGATGGATGGATGGATGGATGGATGGATGGATGGATGGATGGATGGATGGATGGATGGATGGATGGATGGATGGATGGATGGATGGATGGATGGATGGATGGATGGATGGATGGATGGATGGATGGATGGATGGATGGATGGATGGATGGATGGATGGATGGATGGATGGATGGATGGATGGATGGATGGATGGATGGATGGATGGATGGATGGATGGATGGATGGATGGATGGATGGATGGATGGATGGATGGATGGATGGATGGATGGATGGATGGATGGATGGATGGATGGATGGATGGATGGATGGATGGATGGATGGATGGATGGATGGATGGATGGATGGATGGTGGATGGATGGATGGATGGATGGATGGATGGATGGATGGATGGATGGATGGATGGATGGATGGATGGATGGATGGATGGATGGATGGATGGATGGATGGATGGATGGATGGATGGATGGATGGATGGATGGATGGATGGATGGATGGATGGATGGATGGATGGATGGATGGATGGATGGATGGATGGATGGATGGATGGATGGATGGATGGATGGATGGATGGATGGATGGATGGATGGATGATGGATGGATGGATGGATGGATGGATGGATGGATGGATGGATGGATGGATGGATGGATGGATGGATGGATGGATGGATGGATGGATGGATGGATGGATGGATGGATGGATGGATGGATGGATGGATGGATGGATGGATGGATGGATGGATGATGGATGGATGGATGGATGGATGGATGGATGGATGGATGGATGGATGGATGGATGGATGGATGGATGGATGGATGGATGGATGATGGATGGATGGATGGATGGATGGATGGATGGATGGATGGATGGATGGATGGATGGATGGATGGATGGATGGATGGATGGATGGATGGATGGATGGATGGATGGATGGATGGATGGATGGATGGATGGATGGATGGATGGATGATGGATGGATGGATGGATGGATGGATGGATGGATGGATGGATGGATGGATGGATGGAATGGATGGATGGATGGATGGATGATGATGGATGGATGGATGGATGATGGATGATGGATGGATGATGGATGGATGGATGGATGGATGGATGGATGGATGGATGGATGGATGATGATGGATGGATGGATGGATGGATGGATGGATGGATGGATGGATGGATGGATGGATGGATGGAATGGATGGATGGATGGATGGATGGATGGAATGGATGGATGGATGGATGGATGGATGGAATGATGGATGGATGGATGGATGGATGGATGGATGATGGATGGATGGATGGATGGATGGATGGATGATGGATGGATGGATGGATGGATGATGGATGGATGGATGGATGGATGGATGGATGGATGGAATGGATGGATGGATGATGGATGATGGATGGATGATGATGGATGGATGGATGGATGGATGGATGGATGGATGGATGGATGGATGGATGGATGGATGGATGGATGGATGGATGGATGATGGATGGATGATGGATGGATTGATGGATGGATGGCATGGATGGATGGATGGATGGATGGATGATGGATGGATGGATGAAGGATGGATGGATGGATGGATGGATGGATGGATGGATGGATGGATGGATGGATGATGGATGGATGGATGGATGATGGATGGATGGATGGATGGATGGATGGATGGATGGATGGATGGATGGATGGATGGATGATGATGGATGGATGGATGGATGGATGATGGATGGATGGATGGATGGATGGATGGATGGATGATGATGGATGGATGGATGGATGGATGGATGGATGGATGGATGATGATGGATGGATGAATGGATGGATGGATGGATGGATGGATGGATGGATGGATGATGATGGATGGATGGATGGATGGATGGATGGATGGATGATGGATGGATGGATGGATGGATGGATGGATGGATGGATGGATGGATGGATGGATGGATGGATGGAATGGATGGATGGATGGATGGATGGATGGATGGATGGATGGATGGATGGCATGGATGGATGATGATGGATGGATGGATGGATGGATGGATGGATGGATGGATGGATGGATGGATGGATGGATGGATGGATGGATGGATGGATGGATGGATGGATGGATGGATGGATGGATGGATGGATGGATGGATGGATGGATGGATGGATGGATGGATGGATGGATGGATGGATGGATGGATGGATGGATGGATGGATGGATGGATGGATGGATGGATGGATGGATGGATGGATGGATGGATGGATGGATGGATGGATGGATGGATGGATGGATGGATGGATGGATGGATGGATGGATGGATGGATGGATGGATGGATGGATGGATGGATGGATGGATGGATGGATGGATGGATGGATGGATGGATGGATGGATGGATGGATGGATGGATGGATGGATGGATGGATGGATGGATGGATGGATGGATGGATGGATGGATGGATGGATGGATGGATGGATGGATGGATGGATGGATGGATGGATGGATGGATGGATGGATGGATGGATGGATGGATGGATGGATGGATGGATGGATGGATGGATGGATGGATGGATGGATGGATGGATGGATGGATGGATGGATGGATGGATGGATGGATGGATGGATGGATGGATGGATGGATGGATGGATGGATGGATGGATGGATGGATGGATGGATGGATGGATGGATGGATGGATGGATGGATGGATGGATGGATGGATGGATGGATGGATGGATGGATGGATGGATGGATGGATGGATGGATGGATGGATGGATGGATGGATGGATGGATGGATGGATGGATGGATGGATGGATGGATGGATGGATGGATGGATGGATGGATGGATGGATGGATGGATGGATGGATGGATGGATGGATGGATGGATGGATGGATGGATGGATGGATGGATGGATGGATGGATGGATGGATGGATGGATGGATGGATGGATGGATGGATGGATGGATGGATGGATGGATGGATGGAT
>NW_027307840.1:332500-435000 GCF_047496885.1 Scyliorhinus torazame
CCCAGCCCCCCACCCACCCATCCATCCATCCATCCATCCATCCAGTCAGTCAGTCAGTCAGTCAGTCAGTCCTGGGAATGGTTGACGTCACAGGGACCACTGTAAATAAAGTCATACTGCGCAGGGACTACTGTAAATAATGATATGCTTTCCAGGGACCACTGTAAATAATGATATTCCAACCTGGGACCGTTGTAAATAATGATATAGTACACAGGGACCATTTAAATAACGATATACTGTCCAGGTACCATTGTAAAGAATGACATACTCCACAGGGAACAATGTAAATAATGATATACTACACAGCGACCGTTGTAAACATTGATGTACTACCCAGGGAACACTGTCAATAATGGTATACTACATAGGGACCACTGTAAATAATGATATACTGTCAGGGACCACGCTAAATTATGATATATTGCCCAGGGACCTCTGTAAATAATGATATACTGCCCAGGGACAATATAAATAATGATATACTGCCCAGGGATGACTGTAAATTATGATATACTGTCAAGGGGCCACTGCAAATATTGAAATAGTACCCATGGACCACAATAAAGAATGATGTACTGCACATGGACTGCTGAAAATAATGATATACTGCCCACGGGCCACTGCAAATAATGATATACTACACAGAACACTAGAAATAATGATATACTGCCCAGGGACCACTGTAAATAATGATATACTATCTAGGGACCGCGGTAAATAATGACATTCCACTCAGGGCCAGTTATAAATAAAGATAGACTACCCAGTGACCACAGTAACTAATGATAGACTACCCAGGGACCACAGTAACTAATGATAAACTACCCAGGGACCACAGTAACTAATGGTAGACTACCCAGGGACCACAGTAAATAATGACATTTCACACTGCGACCGTTGTAATCAATGCTGAACTACACAGGGACCACTGTAAATAATGATAGACTACCCACGGGACCACAGTATCTAATGATATACAACGCAGGGACCACTGTAAATAATGAAGTTCAACCCGGGGACCGTTGTAAATAATTATGTATGAGACAAGGATCACTGTAAATAATGAGATACTGCCCAGTGATCACTGTAAATAATGATATACTACCCAGGCACCACCGTAAATCATGTAATTCCACCCTGGGACCGTTGTACATAATTATGTACTACACAGGGACCACCGTAAATACTGATATACTAGATAGGGACCACTGTAAATAATGATATACTAGATAGGGACCACTGTAAATAACGATGCACAGCCCAGGGACCACTGCAAGTAATGATATAGTACCCAGTGTCCACTGTAAATAATCTTATACTACGCAGGGCACACTGTAAAAAAATTAAATACTCTCCAGGGACAACTGTAAATAATTATATACTACGCAGGGGCCACTGTAAATAATAATATTCTACCCAGGGACAATTGTAAATAATGAAATACTATCCAGGGACCACAGCAAATAATGAAATTACCCCCCCCGGGACCGCTGTAAATAATGCTGAACTACACAGGGACCACTGTAAATAATGATAGAGTACCCAAGGGACCACTGTAAAGCATGATATACTACATAGGGGCCAATGTACATAATGATATACAACACAGACAACACTGTAAATAATATTATAGTGCCCTGGGAGCACTGTAAGTAATGATATACTGCCCAGAGACCACTGTAAATTGCGATACACTGTCAAGGGATCACTGCAAATATTGAAATCGTACCCTTGGTCCGTAATAAAGAATGATGTACTACACATGGACCGCTGAAAATAATGACATACTGCCCACGGTCCACTGCAAATAATTATGTACTACACATGGATCACTGTAAATAATTATCTCCTACGCAGGGACCACTGCAAATAATGATATACCACACAGAAAATACTTTAAATAATGATGTGCTATCTTGGGACCGCGGTAAATAATGAAATTCCACTCAGGGACAGTTATAAATAAAGATGGACTACCCAGGGACCACAGTAAATAATGACATTTCACACTGGGACCATTGTAAATAATGCTGAGCTACACAGGGACCACTGTAAATAATGATAGACTACCCAAGCGACCACAGTAAATGATGACATTTCACACTGGGACTTCATAATGGTATACTTTCCAGGGACCACAGCAAGTAATGAGAATCCACTCTGGACCCGTTGTAAGTAATGATACACTACGCAGGGATAACTGTAAATACAGATATTCTGCACAGGGACCGCTGTTAAAAAATGATATACTACACAGAAACCACTGTAAACAATGAAATACCATCCAGTGACCACTGGAGATATTGATATAGGACACAGGGACCCCTGTAAATAATGACAATACTACCCATGGAAGACGGTAAATAATGAGATACAACCCAGGGACCTCAGTAAATAATGAAAGCCCACCCTGGGACGGTTGTAAATCATGATGTACCACACAGGGATCACTGCAAATAATAAGGTACTACCCAGAGATCATTTTAAACAGTGATACTATCCAGGGACCACAGCAAATATTGAAATTGTACCCTGGGACCATTGTAAATAATGATGTACTACACAGGGACCACTGTAATTAATGACATACTGCCCAGGGACCACTGCAAATAATGATAAACTACCCAGGAACCATTGTAAATAATGACATACAATCCAGAGACCACTGAAAATAATGAAATTACACCTTGGGACTGTTGTAAATAATGACACACTACCCAGGGACCATTGTAAACAATGATATACTTCAAAGGGACCACTGTAAATAATGATCTACTACAAAGGGACAACTGTAAATAATGATATAGTATCTAGAGGCCACTGAAAATGATGAAATTCCACTCTAGGATTGTTGAAAATAATGACGTAGTACACAGGGACCACTGTAATTAATGACATACTGCAAAGGGACCACTGGAAATAATGACATACTATCCAAGGACCTCTGTAAATAATTATATATTACCAAGGGACCACTGAAAATAATGACATTCCACACTGGGACCGTTGGAAAGAATGAGGTACTACACAGGGACCAGTGTAAAAGACACACTGTAAAATACATACTGTAAAAGACTTACTGCCCAGGCACCACTGTAAAAAACACACTGTGAAAGACATACTGTAAAAGACATACTGCCCAGGACCACTGTAAATAATATTATATTACCTAGCGACCAGTGTAAATGATGATATACCACCCAGGGACCGTTATAAATAATGACGTACTACACTCGGACCACTGTACATAATGATATACTGCACAGCGATCACTGTGAATAATGATACACTAAACAGGTACCGCAGTAAATAATGATCTACCATCAAGGATCATGGTAAATAATGATATTCTGCCCAGGGATCACTGTAAGTGATTATATACTACACAAGGACCCAATTAAATAATGATATACTATCTATGGCCACAGTAAACAATGATATACTATCCAGGGACCTCTGTAAACAATGAAATTCCACCCTAGGATAGTTGGAAATGACAATGTACTACACAGGAATCACTGTAAATTATGATACACAAACCACGGACCATATTAAATAATAATCTACTACCAAGGAACACGGTAAATAATGTCATTCTGCCCAGGGATCACTGTAAATAATTACATACTACACAGGGACCAAGATAAATAATGATAAAATACCCAGGGACGATTGTAAATAAAGAAATTCCACCCTGGGACCGGTGTAAATAATGATATACCACCCAGGGTCCACTGTATATATTGATATAATATCCAGGCACAACTGTAAATAATGATGTTTCACCCTGGGACCGGAGTAAATAATGATGCACTACACAGAAACCACTGTAAATAATGCTATACTGCGCAGGCACCACGGTAAATAATGACATACTGCCCAGAGACCACTGTAAGTACTGATATACTACCCAGCGACCACTGTAAATAATGACATACGACCCAAGGATCACTGTAAGCAATGATACACGACCAAGGTACCACTGCACATAAAGATATAATATCTAGGGACCTCTGTAAATAATGAAATTGCACCCTGGGACCGTTGTAAATAATGATATACTGCCCAGGGCCACAGCCAATAATGATGTCCTACACAGGGACATCTGTAAGTAATGACGTACATACCAGTATCCACTGTCAATAATGATATGCTACCCAGGGACCACAGCAAATAATGATATACTACCCAGGAACAACTGTAATCTCTGATATACTACCCAGGGACCACTGTAAATAGTGATATACTACACAGAAACCACTGTAAACAATGGTATTCTAGCCAGTGACCACTGTAAATAGTGACATACTACCCAGAAACCACTGTAAACAATGGTATTCTAGCCAGCGACCACAGTAAATAATGATATACTACACATTGACCACTGTAAATAATGATATACGACCCAGGGACCACTGTAAATAGTGACATACTACCATTGAACAACTGTAAACACTGGGGTACTACCCAGGGACCACTGTAAATAGTGACATACTACCTAGAAACCACTGTAAACAATGATATTCTAGCCAGCGACCACAGTAAATAATGATATATTACCCATGGACCACTGTAAATAATGATATACTGCCCAGGTACCACTATAAATAATGATACACTGACAGGGACTACTGTAAATAATGATATACTACCCAGGGACCTCTGTAAATAATGATATACTACCTAGGGTCCACTGTAAATAATGATATACTACCCAGGGACCACTGTAAGTAATTATATACTACCTAGGGACCACTGTAAGTAATGATATACTACCCATGGACCGCTGTAAATAATGACATACTGCCTAGGGGCCACTGTATATAATGATATACTACACGGGTACCACTGTAAATAAAGATATCCTACCCAGGGACTACTGTAAATAATGATATACTACCCAGGGACCACTGTAAATAATGATATACTACCCAGTGACCACTGTAAATAATGATATACTACCCAGGGACCACTGTAAATAATGATATACGACACAGGGACCACTGTAAATAATGATATAATGCCCAGGGACCACTTTAAATAATGATACACTGCCCAGGGACTACTGTAAATAATGATATACTACCTAGAGTCAACTGTAAATAATGATATACTACCTGAGGACCACTGTAGCTAATGATATACTACCCAGGGACCTCTGTAAATAATGATATACTACCCAGGGACCACTGTAAATAATGATATACGACACAGGGACCACTGTAAATAATGATATACTGCTCTGGGACTACTGTAAATAATGATATACTAGGCAGGAACCACTGTAAATAATGAGATACTACCGAGGGACCACTGTAAATAATGATATATCACACAGGGACCACTGTAAATAATGATATACTGCCCGGGACCACTGTAAATAATGATATACTACCCAGGGACCACTTAAATAATGAGATACTACCCAGGGACAACTGTAAATAATGATATACTACCTAGGGTCCACTGTAAATAATGATATTCGTCCATGCGCCACCACAAATAATGATATACGACACAGTGACCTCTGGAAATAATGATAAACTAGGCAGGAACCACTGTAAGTAATTATATACTACCCAGGGACCACTGTAAGTAATCATTATATTACCCAGGGACCACTGTAAATAATGATATACGACACAGGGACCACTTTAAATAATGATATACTACCTGGGGACCACTGTAAATAATGATATACTACCCAGGGACCTCTTGTAAATAATGATATACTACCTAGGGTCCACTGTAAATAATGATATACTACCCATGGAGCACTGTAAATAATGATATACTACCTAGGGACCACTGTAAATAATGATATACTACCTAGGGACCACTGTAAATCATGATATAATACCCACGGACCACTGTAAGTAATGATATACTACCCATGGACTACTGTAAATAATGATATACTACCTAGGGACCACTGTAAATAATGATATACTCCCCAGGGTCCTCTGTAAATAATGATATACTACCTAGGGTCCACAGTAAATAATGATATACTACCCATGGAGCACTGTAAATAATGATATACTACCTAGGGACCACTGTAAATAATGATATACTACCTAGGGACCACTGTAAATCATGATATAATACCCACGGACCACTGTAAGTAATGATATACTACCCATGGACTACTGTAAATAATGATATACTACCTAGGGCCCACTGTAAATAATGATATACTACCCAGGGACCACTGTAAATAATGATATACTACCCAGGGACTACTGTAAATAATGATATACTACCGAGAGACTACCGTAAATAATGATATTCTGCCCAGAGGTCACTGTAAGAATTAGATACTATACAGGGACCACGTTATATAAGGATAAACTTCCTTTGGACACAGCAAATAATGATATGCTACCCAGGGACCTCTGTACATAATGAAATTCCACTCTGCGACCGTTGTAAATAATGATGTATATCGAAGGACCTCTGTAAATAATTACATAATCCCAAGGGGCCACTGAAAATAATGACATTCCACACTGGGGCCGTTGGAAATAATGAGGTACTACACAGGGACCACTGTAAAACATACACTGTAAACGACATACTGTAAAAGATATATTGCCCAGGGACCACTGTAAAGACCACAATACCATAAGACATAGGAGCGGAAGTAAGGCCATTCGGCCCATCGAGCCCACTCCACCATTCAATCATGGCTTATTTGAACTCTATTCACCCGCTCTCTCTCCATAGCCCTTAATTCCTCGAGAAATCAAGAATTTATCAGCTTCTGTCTTTAAGACACTCAATGTCCCGGCCTCCACCGCCCTCTGTGGCAATGAATTCCACAGACCCACCACTCTCTGGCTGAAGAAATTTCTCCTCAACGCTGTTCTATAGTGACTCCCATTTATTCTAAGTTAGGCCTACCACTCCTGGGATCATCCGAGTGAATCTCCGCTGGACCCGCTCCAGTGCCAGTATGTCGTTCCTGAGGTGTGGGGCCCAAAATTGCTCACAGTATTCTAAATGGGGCCTAACTAGTGCTTTATAAAGCTTCAGAATACATCCCTGCTTTTATATTCCAAGCCTCTTGAGATAAATTACAACATCGCATTTGCTTTCTTAATTATGGACTCAACCTGCAAGTTTACCTTCAGAGAATCCTGGACGAGAACTCCCAAGTCCCTTTGCACTTCAGCATTATGAATTTTGTCACCGTTTAGAAAATAGTCCATGCCTCTATTCTTTTTTCCGAAGTGCAAGACATCGCACTTGCCCACGTTTAATTTCATCAGCCATTTCTTGGACCACTCTCCTAAACTGTCTAAATCTTTCTGCAGCCACCCCACCTCCTCAATACTACCTGTCCCATCACCTATCTTTGTATCATCGGCAAACTTAGCCAGAATGCCCCCAGTCCCGTCATCTAGATCGTTAATGTATAAAGAGAACAGCTGTGGCCCCAACACTGAACCCTGCGGGACACCACTCGTCACCGGTTGCCATTCCGAAAAAGAACCATTTATTCAAACTCTCTGCCGTCTTCCTGACAGCCAATCGTCAATCCATGTTAGTACCTTGCGTCGAATACCATGGGCCCTTATTTTACTCAGCAGTCTCCCGTGAGGCACCTTATCAAAGGCCTTTTGGAAGGCAAGATAGATAAAATCCATTGGCTCTCCTTGGTCTAACCTATTTGTTATCTCTCCAAAGAACTCTAACAGGTTTGCCAGGCACGACCTCCCCTTACTAAATCCATGCTGACTTGTTCTAATCCGATCCTGCACTTCCAAGAATTTAGAAATCTCATCCTTAACGATGGATTCTAGAATCGTGCAAACAACCGAGGTTAGGCCTATAATTTTCCATCTTTTGTCTTGTTCCGTTCTTGAACAGGGGGGTTACAACAGCGATTTTCCAATCCTCTGGGACTTGCCCTGACTCCAGTGACTTTTGAAAGATCATAACTAATGCCTCCACTAGTTCTTCAGCTATCTCCTTTAGAGCTCTAGGATGTAGCCCATCTGTGCCCGGATATTTATCAATTTTTAGACCTCTTAGTTTCCCTAGCGCTTTGTCCATATTCAACTGTGCCTCCTGACTCTCCTGAATTCTTGGGATATTACTCATGTCTTCCACTGTGAAGACTGACGCAAAGTACTTATTTAGTCCCTCAGCTATTTCTTTGTCTCCCATAACTAGATTACTAGCATCATTTTGGAGCGGTCCAATGTCACCTTTGCCTCCCTTTTGTTTTTAATGTATTTACAGACACTTTTACTGTCATTTCTAATGTTACTTGCTAGCCTACCTTCATAGTTGATCCTCTCCTTCCTTATTTCTCTCTTTGTTATCCTCTGTTTTATTTTTGTAGCCTTCCCAATCTTCTGACTTCCCACTACTCTTTGCCACATTATAGGCTTTCTTTTTGCGTTGATGCATTCCCTGAGTTCCTTTGTCAGCCATGGCTGCCTAATCCCCCCCCCCCCCTGTGATAACCTTTCTTTTCTTTGGGATGAACCTCTGTACTGTGTCCTCAATTACTCCCAGAAACTCCTGCCATTGCTGTTCTACTGTCTTTCCCACTAGGCTCTGCTCCCAGTCGATTTTCGTCAGTTCCTCCCTCACGCCCCTGTAGTTACCGTTATTTAACTATAACACCTTTACATCTGATTCTCCCTTCATTCTTTCAAATTGCAGACTGAATTCTACCATATTATGATCACTGCCTCCTAAGTGTTCCCTTACTTTAAGATCTTTTATCAAGTCTGGCTCGTTACATAACACTGAGCCCAGAATGGACTGTTCCCTCGTGGGCTCCATCACAAGCTGTTCCAAAAAGCCCTCCTGTAAACATTCAATCAATTCCCTTTCTTTGGGTCCACTGGCAACATTATATACCCAATCCACCTGCATATTGAAGTCCCTGTGATCACTGTGACCTTGCCTTTCTGACATGCACTTTCTATTTCGTGGTGCATTTTGTGCCCCTGGTCCTGACCACTGTTAGGAGGCCTGTACATAACTCCCATTATGTTTTTTTTGCCTTTGTGGTTCCTCAACTCTACCCACACAGACTCCACATCATCTGACCCTATGTCGTTTAGTGCTATTGATTTAATTTCATTCCTAATTAGCAAGGCAACCCCGTCCCCTCTGCCCACCACTCTGTCTTTTCGATAGGTTGTGAATCCCTGGATGAATATTATATTACCTAGCGACCACTGTAAATAATGATATACCACCGAGGGACCGTTAGAAATAATGAGGTACTACACTGGGACCGCTGTAAATAATGATACACTAAACGGGGACCACAGTAATTAATGATATACTACCCAGGGACCACCAAGGATCACGGTAAGTAATGATATCCTGCCCAGGGATCACTGTAAGTGATTACAGACTACACAAGGACCACATTAAATAATGACATACTATCTATGGCCACAGTATATAATGATAAACTGCCCAGGTACTACTGCAAATAATGGTATACTATCCAGGGACCTCTGTAAATAATGAAATTCCACACTAGGTTCGTTGCAAATGATGATGTACTACACATGGATCACTGAAAATAATGATATAATATCCAGGCACAACTGTAAATCAGTCTATTTCGGCGGGAGAGCAGCTGGTGATTCAATTTCAGCGGGGGCAGTGCGGAAGTGATTGCTGGGAGGTAAGTCTGTCCTTTAAAAACACTTGTCTTTGCAGGGGCAGGCCAGTCGATTTCGGCGGGAGAGCAGCTGGTGATTCAATTTCAGAGGGGGCAGTGCGGAAGTGATTGCTGGGAGGTAAGTCTGTCCTTTAAAAACACTTGTCTTTGCAGGGGCAGGCCAGTCGATTTCGGCGGGAGAGCAGCTGGTGATTCAATTTCAGCGGGGGCAGTGCGGAAGTGATTGCTGGGAGGTAAGTCTGTCCTTTAAAAACACTTGTCTTTGCAGGGGCAGGCCAGTCGATTTCGGCGGGAGAGCAGCTGGTGATTCAATTTCAGCGGGGGCAGTGCGGAAGTGATTGCTGGGAGGTAAGTCTGTCCTTTAAAAACACTCACCTGGTCCCGTTTTCGGTCCCTCTTTTCTGTTTTTATTTATTTTAGTATTTAAGGCGGGAACAGGAAGTTCGACCCGCGAACATCTGGGAAGACCCTCACCAATAAATTCTGGTGGAGATAAAACCCGAGACACTACACGTGTAGTGTCTCCCCCCCCCCCCACCCTCCTCCTCTAACCTAATAATAAAACCCATTGATGTGAGGTAAGTACCATATTTTATTATTAACACTAAGAAGGTAAGTAAGTGATTTTTACTCATTTTTACTTTTGTACCTTTTTCAAATTGTGTGTGTGTCGTGGGGGAAACTGAAGTGACATCACAGAAAAGCTGTGGCCTGAATGCCTGGTTGGGATTCTAAACTAAATTTTATAAATTGAGCATTGGTAACTAATTAAACATAATTACTTAATTATAATTTAGAGGAATATGTAAGCCAGAGATCGGAGAGTACTATATTTAGCGTTCGCATTTCTATTAGAAATCTAGTGCTAGGAAACAGATAGTTAACAGTAACTTTGAAATTAAAAAAAAAAAAATTTTTTTTTTTAAAATTAATTTTAATTTTAATTTTAATTAATTGACGCAATGTCAGTTAGAGGGGTGTTGTGCTCTGACTGTGAGATGTGGCAGGTCCGGGAGGCTTCCAGCGTCCCGGATGGCTTCATCTGCAGAAAGTGCACCCAACTGGAGCTCCTCACAGACCGCATGGTTCGGTTGGAGCAGCAATTGGATGCACTTAGGAGCATGCAGGTGGCGGAAAGCGTCATGGATCGCAGTTATGTAAATGTGGCCACACCCAAGGTGCAGGCAGAGAAATGGGTAACCACCAGGAAGGGCAGGCAGTCAGTGCAGGAATCCCCTGTGGTTGTCCCCCTCTCGAACAGATATACCCCTTTGGATACTGGCGGGGGGGGGGGATAGCCTATCAGGGGAAAACAGCAGCAGCCAGAGCAGTGGCACCACGGCTGGCTCTGATGTTCAGATGGGAGGGTCAAAGCGCAGAAGAATAATAGTAATAGGGGACTCTATAGTCAGGGGCACAGATAGGCGCTTCTGTGGACGTGAAAGAGACTCCAGGTTGGTATGTTGCCTCCCTGGTGCCAGGGTCCAGGATGCCTCCGAACGGGAAGAGGGCATCCTGAAGGGGGACGGCAAACAGGCAGAGGTCGTTGTACATATTGGTACTAACGACATAGGGGCAATGTCGTTAGGAAGGGGCATGAGGTCCTGCAGCAGGAGTTCAGGGAGCTAGGCAGAAAGTTAAAAGGCAGGACCTCGAGGGTTGTAATCTCGGGATTACTCCCTGTGCCACGTGCCAGTGAGGCTAGAAATAGGAAGATAGAGCAGCTAAACGCGAGGCTAAACAGCTGGTGTAGGAGGGAGGGTTTCCATTATCTGGACCACTGGGAGCTCTTCCGGGGCAGGTGTGACCTGTATAAGAAGGACGGGTTGCATCTAAACCGGAGAGGCATAAATATCCTGGCCGCGATGTTTGCTAGTGTCACACGGGAGGGTTTACACTAGTATGGCAGGGGGGTGGGCACGGGAGCAATAGGTCAGAAGGTGAGAGCATTGAGGGAGAACTAGGGAATAGGGACAGTGTGGCTCTGAGGCAGAGCAGACAGGGAGAAGTTGCTGAACACAGCGGGTCTGGTGGCCTGAAGTACATATGTTTTAATGCAAGAAGTATTACGGGTAAGGCAGATGAACTTAGAGCTTGGATTAGTACTTGGAACTATGATGTTGTTGCCATTACAGAGACCTGGTTGAGGGAAGGGCAGGATTGGCAGCTATACGTTCCAGGATTTAGATGTTTCTGGCGGGATAGAGGGGGATGTAAAAGGGGAGGCGGAGTTGCGCTACTGGTTCGGGAGAATATCACAGCTGTACTGCAAGAGGACACCTCAGAGGGCAGTGAGGCTATATGGGTAGAGATCAGGAATAAGAAGGGTGCAGTCACAATGTTGGGGGTTTACTACAGGCCTCCCAACAGCCAGCGGGAGATAGAGGAGCAGATAGGTAGACAGATTTTGGAAAAGAGTAAAAACAACAGGGTTGTGGTGATGGGAGACTTGAACTTCCCCAATATTGACTGGGACTCACTTAGTGCCAGGGGCTTAGACGGGGCGGAGTTTGTAAGGAGCATCCAGGAGGGCTTCTTAAAACAATATGTAGACAGTCCAACTAGGGAAGGGGCGTTACTGGACCTGGTATTGGGGAATGAGCCCGGCCAGGTGGTAGATGTTTCAGTAGGGGAGCATTTCGGTAACAGTGATCACAATTCAGTAAGTTTTAAAGTACTGGTGGACAAGGATAAGAGTGGTCCTAGGATGAATGTGCTAAATTGGGGGAAGGCTAATTATAACAATATTAGGCGGGAACTGAAGAACATAGATTGGGGGCGGATGTTTGAAGGCAAATCAACATCTGACATGTGGGAGGCTTTCAAGTGGCAGTTGAAAGGAATTCAGGACCAGCATGATCCTGTGAGGAAGAAGGATAAATACGGCAATTTTCGGGAACCATGGATGACGAGAGATATTGTAGGCCTCGTCAAAAAGAAAAAGGAGGCATTTGTCAGGGCTAAAAGGCTGGGAACAGACGAAGCCTGTGTGGCATATAAGGAAAGTAGGAAGGAACTTAAGCAAGGAGTCAGGAGGGCTAGAAGGGGTCATGAAAAGTCATTGGCAAATAGGGTTAAGGAAAATCCCAAGGCTTTTTACACTTACATAAAAAGCAAGAGGGTAGCCAGGGAAAGGGTTGGCCCACTGAAGGATAGGCAAGGGAATCTATGTGTGGAGCCAGAGGAAATGGGCGAGGTACTAAATGAATACTTTGCATCAGTATTCACCAAAGAGAAGGAATTGGTAGATGTTGAGTCTGGAGAAGGGGGTGTAGATAGCCTGGGTCACATTGTGATCCAAAAAGACGAGGTGTTGGGTGTCTTAAAAAATATTAAGGTAGATAAGTCCCCAGGGCCGGATGGGATCTACCCCAGAATTCTGAAGGAGGCTGGAGAGGAAATTGCTGAGGCCTTGACAGAAATCTTTGGATCCTCGCTGTCTTCAGGGGATGTCCCGGAGGACTGGAGAATAGCCAATGTTGTTCCTCTGTTTAAGAAGGGTGGCAGGGATAATCCCGGGAACTACAGGCCGGTGAGCCTTACTTCAGTGGTAGGGAAATTACTGGAGAGAATTCTTCGAGACAGGATCTACTCCCATTTGGAAGCAAATGGACGTATTAGTGAGAGGCAGCACGGTTTTGTGAAGGGGAGGTCGTGTCTCACGAACTTGATAGAGTTTTTCGAGGAGGTCACTAAGATGATTGATGCAGGTAGGGCAGTAGATGTTGTCTATATGGACTTCAGTAAGGCCTTTGACAAGGTCCCTCATGGTAGACTAGTACAAAAGGTGAAGTCACACGGGATCAGGGGTGAACTGGCAAGGTGGATACAGAACTGGCTAGGCCATAGAAGGCAGAGGGTAGCAATGGAGGGATGCTTTTCTAATTGGAGGGCTGTGACCAGTGGTGTTCCACAGGGATCAGTGCTGGGACCTTTGCTCTTTGTAGTATATATAAATGATTTGGAGGAAAATGTAACTGGTCTGATTAGTA
This sequence comes from Scyliorhinus torazame, assembly GCF_047496885.1. Taxonomy (NCBI): domain Eukaryota; kingdom Metazoa; phylum Chordata; class Chondrichthyes; order Carcharhiniformes; family Scyliorhinidae; genus Scyliorhinus; species Scyliorhinus torazame. The sequence continues at coordinate 346,154 of NW_027307840.1, forward strand.
AGTTTGCAGACGACACAAAGGTTGGTGGAATTGCGGATAGCGATGAGGACTGTCTGAGGATACAGCAGGATTTAGATTGTCTGGAGACTTGGGCGGAGAGATGGCAGATGGAGTTTAACCTGGACAAATGTGAGGTAATGCATTTTGGAAGGGCTAATGCAGGTAGGGAATATACAGTGAATGGTAGAACCCTCAAGAGTATTGAAAGTCAAAGAGATCTAGGAGTACAGGTCCACAGATCACTGAAAGGGGCTACACAGGTGGAGAAGGTAGTCAAGAAGGCATACGGCATGCTTGCCTTCATTGGCCGGGGCATTGAGTATAAGAATTGGCAAGTCATGTTGCAGCTGTATAGAACCTTAGTTAGGCCACACTTGGAGTATAGTGTTCAATTCTGGTCGCCACACTACCAGAAGGATGTGGAGGCTTTAGAGAGGGTGCAGAAGAGATTTACCAGAATGTTGCCTGGTATGGAGGGCATAAGCTATGAGGAGCGAATGAATAAACTCGGTTTGTTCTCACTGGAACGAAGGAGGTTGAGGGGCGACCTGATAGAGGTATACAAAATTATGAGGGGCATAGACAGAGTGGATAGTCAGAGGCTTTTCCCCAGGGTAGAGGGGTCAATTACTAGGGGGCATAGGTTTAAGGTGAGAGGGGCAAAGTTTAGAGTAGATGTACGAGGCAAGTTTTTTACGCAGAGGGTAGTGGGTGCCTGGAACTCACTACCGGAGGAGGTAGTGGAAGCAGGGACGATAGGGACATTTAAGGGGCATCTTGACAAATATATGAATAGGATGGGAATAGAAGGATACGGACCCAGGAAGTGTAGAAGATTGTAGTTTAGTCGGGCAGTATGGTCGGCGCGGGCTTGGAGGGCCGAAGGGCCTGTTCCTGTGCTGTACATTTCTTTGTTCTTTGTTTTGTTTTGTTGCTCCCCCCACACAGCCAGCACGGACAGTGCTCCCACCACACAGCCAGCACTGTCAGTGCTCCCACCACACAGCCAGCACTGTAAATGCTCCTCACACAGCCAGCACTGTCAGTGCTCCCCACACACAGCCAGCACTGTCAGTGCTCCGCCCACGCAGGCAGCACTGTCAGTGCTCCCACCACACAGCCAGCACTGTCAGTGCTCCCCACACAGCGAGCACTGTCAGTGCTCCCACCACACAGCCAGCACTGTCAGTGCTCCCACCACACAGCCAGCACTGTCAGTGCTCCCACCACACAGCCAGCACTGTCAGTGCTCCCACCACACAGCCAGCACTGTCAGTGCTCCCCCACACAGCCAGCACTGTCAGTGCTCCCCCACACAGCCAGAACTGTCAGTGCTCCCCCACACAGCAAGCACTGTCAGTGCTCCCCCACACAGCCAGCACTCTCAGTGATCCCCCCACACAGCCAGCCCTGTCAGTGCTCCCCCCACAGCCAGCACTGTCAGTGCTCCCCCACACAGCCAGCATTGCCAGTGTTCCACCACACAGCCAGCACTGTCAGTGCTCCACCCACACAGCCAGAACTGTTAGTGCTCACCATACACAGCCAGCACTCTGTGCCCCCCCCCACAGAGCCAGCACTGTCAGTGCTCCCACCACACAGCCAGCACTGTCAGTGCTCCCTCACACAGCCAGCACTGTCAGTGCTCTCACCACACAGCGAGCACTGTCAGTGCTCCCACCACACAGCCAGCACTGTCAGTGCTCCCCCACACAGCCAGCACTGTCAGTGCTCTCACCACACAGCGAGCACTGACAGTGCTCCCACCACACAGCCAGCACTGTCAGTGCTCCCCCACACAGCCAGCACTGTCAGTGCCCCCACCCCACACAGCCAGCACTGTCAGTGCTCCCCCACAGCCAGCATTGTCAGTGCTCCCACCACACAGCCAGCACTGCCAGTTCTCCACCCACAGCCAGCATTGAGAGTGCGCCCCACACAGCCAGCACTGCCAGTGCTCTCCCTCAGAGCTAGCACTGACAGTGCTCCCCCACACAGCCAGCACGGTCAGTGCTCCCACCACACAGCCAGCACTGTCAGTGCTCCCACACACAGCCAGCACTGTCAGTGCTCCCACCACACAGCCAGCACTTTCAGTGCTCCCCCCACACAGCAAGCGCTGTCAGTGCTCCCACCACACAGCCAGCATTGTCAGTGCTCCCCCACACAGCCAGCACTGACAGTGCTCCCCACACAGAGCCAGCACTGTCAGTGCTCCCCCACACAACCAGCACTGTCAGTGCTCCCCCCACACAGCCAGCACTGTCAGTGCTCCCACCACACAGCCAGCACAGTCAGTGCTCCCCCCACACAGCCAGCACTGTCAGTGCTCCCCCCACACAGCCAGCACTGTCAGTGCACCCCCCACACAGCCAGCACTGTCAGTGTTCCCCCCACAGTCAGCACTGTCAGTGCTCCCCCACACACCCAGCAGTGTCAGTGCTCCCCCACGCAGCCAGCACTGTCAGTGCTCCCACCACACAGCCAGCACTGTCAGTGCTCCCACCACACAGCCAGCACTGTCAGTGCTCCCCCACACAGCCAGCACTGTCAGTGCTCCCCCACATAGCCAGCACTGTCAGTGCTCCTCGCACAGCCAGCACTGTCAGTGCTCCCACCACACAGTCATCACTGCCAGTGCTCCCACCACACAGCCAGCACTGTCAGTGCTCCCCCACACAGCCAGCACTGTCTGTGCTCCCACCACACAGCCAGCACTGTCAGTGCTCCCCATACAGCCAGCACTGCCAGTGCTCCCCCACAAATCCAGCACTGTCCGTGCTCCCCCCACACAGCCAGCACTGTCAGTGCTCCCCACACAGCGAGCAATGTCAGTGCTCCACCCACACAGCCAGCACTGCCAGTGCTCCCACCACACAGCCAGCACTGTCAGTGCTCCACCCTCACAGCCAGCACTGTCAGTGCTCCCACCATACAGCCAGCACTGTCAGTGCTCCCCCACAGAGCCAGCACTGTCAGTGCTCACCCCACACAGCCAGCACTGTCTGTGCTCCCCATACACAGCCAGCACTCTGTGCCCCCCCCCCCACAGAGCCAGCACTGTCAGTGCTCCCACCACACTGCCAGCACTGTCAGTGCTCCCACCACACAGCCAGCACTGGCAGTTCTCCCCCCACAGCCAGCGCTGTCAGTGCTCCCCCACACTGCCAGCACTGTCAGTGCTCCCAGCACACAGCCAGCACTGTCAGTGCTCCCCCCACAGCCAGCACTGTCAGTGCTCCCCCACACAGCCAGCACTGAGAGTGTGCCCCACACAGCCAGCACTGCCAGTGCCCTCCCACAGAGCTAGCAGTGTCAGTGCTCCCCCACACAGTCAGCACTGTCAGTGCTCCCACCACACAACCAGCACTGTCAGTGCTCCCACCACACAGCCAGCACTGTCAGTGTACCCCCACACAGCCAGCACTGTCAGTGCTCCCACCACACAGCCAGTACTGTCAGTGCTCCCCCACACAGCCAGCACTGTCAGTGCTCCCCCCACACAGCCAGCACTGTCAGTGCTCCCCCATACAGCCAGCACTGTCAGTGCTCCCCCACACAGCCAGCACTGTCAGTGATCCCACCACACAGCCAGCACTGTCAGCCCTCCCTCCACACAGCCAGCACTGTCAATGCTCCCCCACACAGCCAGCGCTGTCAGTGCTCCTCCCACACAGCCAGCACTGTCAGTGCTCCGCCCACACAGCCAGCACTGTCAGTGCTCCCACCACACAGCCAGCACTGTTAGTGCTCCCCCCACACAGCCAGCACTCTCAGTGCTCCCCCCACACAGCCAGCACGGACAGTGCTCCCAACACACAGCCAGCACTGTCAGTGCTCCCACCACACAGCCAGCACTGTAAATGCTCCTCACACAGCCAGCACTGTCAGTGCTCCCCCAACACAGCCAGCACTGTCAGTGCTCCGCCCACGCAGGCAGCACTGTCAGTGCTCCCACCACACAGCCAGCACTGTCAGTGCTCCCCCACACAGCGAGCACTGTCAGTGCTCCCACCACACAGCCAGCACTGTCAGTGCTCCCACCACACAGCCAGCACTGTCAGTGCTCCCACCACACAGCCAGCACTGTCAGTGCTCCCACCACACAGCCAGCACTGTCAGTGCTCCCACCACACAGCCAGCACTGTCAGTGCTCCCCCACACAGCCAGCACTGTCAGTGCTCCCCCACACAGCCAGAACTGTCAGTGCTCCCCCACACAGCAAGCACTGTCAGTGCTCCCCCACACAGCCAGCACTCTCAGTGATCCCCCCACACAGCCAGCCCTGTCAGTGCTCCCCCCACAGCCAGCACTGTCAGTGCTCCCCCACACAGCCAGCATTGCCAGTGTTCCCCCACACAGCCAGCACTGTCAGTGCTCCACCCACACAGCCAGAACTGTCAGTGCTCCCCATACACAGCCAGCACTCTGTGCCCCCCCCCCCCCCCACAGAGCCAGCACTGTCAGTGCTCCCACCACACAGCCAGCACTGTCAGTGCTCCCTCACACAGCCAGCACTGTCAGTGCTCTCACCACACAGCGAGCACTGTCAGTGCTCCCACCACACAGCCAGCACTGTCAGTGCTCCCCCACACAGCCAGCACTGTCAGTGCTCTCACCACACAGCGAGCACTGTCAGTGCTCCCACCACACAGCCAGCACTGTCAGTGCTCCCCCACACAGCCAGCACTGTCTGTGCCCCCACCCCACACAGCCAGCACTGTCAGTGCTCCCCCACACAGCCAGCACTGTCAGTGCTCCCACCACACAGCCAGCACTGTCAGTGCTCCCACACACAGCCAGCACTGTCAGTGCTCCCACCACACAGCCAGCACTGTCTGTGCTAACCCCACACAGCCAGCACTGTCAGTGCTCCCCCACACAGCCAGCACTGTCGGTGCTCCCCCCCCATACAGCCATCACTGTCAGTGCTCCCACACACAGCCAGCACTGTCAGTGCTCCCACCACACAGCCAGCACTGTCAGTCCTCCCCCACACAGCCAGCACTGTCAGTGCTCCCACCACACAGCCAGCAGTGTCAGTCCTCCCCCCACACTGCCAGCACTGGCAGTGCTCCCCCACACAGCCAGCGATGTCATTGCTCCCCCCACACAGCCAGCACTGTCAGTGCTCCCCCACACAGCCAGCACTGGCAGTGCCCTCCCACAGAGCTAGCAGTGTCAGTGCTCCCCCACACAGCCAGCACTGTCAGTGCTACCACCACACAACCAGCACTGTCAGTGCTCCCACCACACAGCCAGCACTGACAGTGCACCCCCACACAGGCAGCACTGTCAGTGCTCCCACGACACAGCCAGCGCTGTCAGTGCTCCCCCCACACAGCCAGCACTGTCAGTGCTCCCACCACACAGCCAGTACTGTCAGTGCTCCCCCCACACAGCCAGCACTGTCAGTGCTCCCCCACACAGCCAGCACTGTCAGTGCTCCCCCCCATACAGCCAGCACTGTCAGTGCTCCCCCACACAGCCAGCACTGTCAGTGATCCCACCACACAGCCAGCACTGTCAGCCCTCCCTCCACACAGCCAGCACTGTCAATGCTCCCCCACACAGCCAGCGCGGTCAGTGCTCCTCCCACACAGCCAGCACTGTCAGTGCTCCGCCCACACAGCCAGCACTGTCAGTGCTCCCACCACACAGCCAGCACTGTTAGTGCTCCCGCCACACAGCCAGCACTCTCAGTGCTCCCCCCACACAGCCAGCACGGACAGTGCTCCCAACACACAGCCAGCACTGTCGGTGCTCCCACCACACAGCCAGCACTGTAAATGCTCCTCACACAGCCAGCACTGTCAGTGCTCCCCCCACACAGCCAGCACTGTCAGTGCTCCGCCCACGCAGGCAGCACTGTCAGTGCTCCCACCACACAGCCAGCACTGTCAGTGCTCCCCCACACAGCGAGCACTGTCAGTGCTCCCACCACACAGCCAGCACTGTCAGTGCTCCCACCACACAGCCAGCACTGTCAGTGCTCCCACCACACAGCCAGCACTGTCAGTGCTCCCACCACACAGCCAGCACTGTCAGTGCTCCCACCACACAGCCAGCACTGTCAGTGCTCCCCCACACAGCCAGCACTGTCAGTGCTCCCCCACACAGCCAGAACTGTCAGTGCTCCCCCACACAGCAAGCACTGTCAGTGCTCCCCCACACAGCCAGCACTCTCAGTGATCCCCCCACACAGCCAGCCCTGTCAGTGCTCCCCCCACAGCCAGCACTGTCAGTGCTCCCCCACACAGCCAGCATTGCCAGTGTTCCCCCACACAGGCAGCACTGTCAGTGCTCCACCCACACAGCCAGAACTGTCAGTGCTCCCCATACACAGCCAGCACTCTGTGCCCCCCCCACAGAGCCAGCACTGTCAGTGCTCCCACCACACAGCCAGCACTGTCAGTGCTCCCTCACACAGCCAGCACTGTCAGTGCTCTCACCACACAGCGAGCACTGTCAGTGCTCCCACCACACAGCCAGCACTGTCAGTGCTCCCCCACACAGCCAGCACTGTCAGTGCTCCCACCACACAGCCAGCACTGTCAGTGCTCCCCCACACAGCCAGCACTGTCAGTGCCCCCACCCCACACAGCCAGCACTGTCAGTGCTCCCCCACACAGCCAGCACTGTCAGTGCTCCCACCACACAGCCAGCACTGTCAGTGCTCCCACACACAGCCAGCACTGTCAGTGCTCCCACCACACAGCCAGCACTGTCTGTGCTAACCCCACACAGCCAGCACTGTCAGTGCTCCCCCACACAGCCAGCACTGTCGGTGCTCCCCCCCATACAGCCATCACTGTCAGTGCTCCCACACACAGCCAGCACTGTCAGTGCTCCCACCACACAGCCAGCACTGTCAGTCCTCCCCCACACAGCCAGCACTGTCAGTGCTCCCACCACACAGTCAGCACTGTCAGTCCTCCCCCCACACTGCCAGCACTGGCAGTGCTCCCCCACACAGCCAGCGATGTCAGTGCTCCCCCACACAGCCAGCACTGTCAGTGCTCCCCCACACAGCCAGCACTGGCAGTGCCCTCCCACAGAGCTTGCAGTGTCAGTGCTCCCCCACACAGCCAGCACTGTCAGTGCTACCACCACACAACCAGCACTGTCAGTGCTCCCACCACACAGCCAGCACTGACAGTGCACCCCCACACAGGCAGCACTGTCAGTGCTCCCACCACACAGCCAGCGCTGTCAGTGCTCCCCCCACACAGCCAGCACTGCCAGTGCTCCCACCACACAGCCAGCACTGTCAGTGCTCCCCCCACACAGCCAGCACTGTCAGTGCTCCCCCCATACAGCCAGCACTGTCAGTGCTCCCCCACACAGTCAGCACTGTCAGTGCTCCCCCACACAGACAGCACTGTCAGTGCTCCCCCACACAGCCAGCACTGTCAGCCCTCCCCCACACAGCCAGCACTGTCAGCCCTCCCCCACACAGCCAGCACTGTCAATGCTCCCCCACACAGCCAGCGCTCTCAGTGCTCCTCCCACACAGCCAGCACTGTCAGTACTCCCCCCACACAGCCAGCACTGTCAGTGCTCCCACCACACAGCCAGCACTGTCAGTGCTCCCCCACACAGCCAGCACACTCAGTGCTCCCCCCACACAGCCAGCACTGTCAGTGCTCCCCCACACAGCCAGCACTGTAAATGCTCCTCACACAGCCAGCACTGTCAGTGCTCCCACCACACAACCAGCACTGTAAGTGCTCCCACCACACAGCCAGCACTGTCAGTGCTCCCCCACACAGCCAGCACTGTCAGTGCTCCACACACAGCAAGCACTGTCAGTGCTCTCCCCACACAGCCAGCACTGTCAGTGCTCCCCCCACACAGCCAGAACTGTCAGTGCTCCCCACACACCAAGCAGTGTCAGTGCTCTCCCCACACAGCCAGCACTGTCAGTGATCACACCACACAGCCAGCATAGTCAGTGCTCCACCCACACAGCCAGCACTCTCAGTGCCCCCCCACACACAGCCAGCACTCTCAGTGCCCCCCCCCACAGAGCCAACACTGTCAGTGCTCCCACCACACAGCCAGCACTGTCAGTGCTCTCACCACACAGCGAGCACTGTCAGTGCTCCCACCACACAGCCAGCACTGTCAGTGCTCCCATCACACAGCCAGCACTGTCAGTGCCCCCACACCACACAGCCAGCACTGTCAGTGCTCCATCACAGCCAGCATTGTCAGTGCTCCCACCACACAGCCAGCACTGCCAGTTCTCCACCCACAGCCAGCTCTGAGAGTGCGCCCCACACAGTCAGAACTGCCAGTGCTCTCCCTCAGAGCTAGCACTGTCAGTGCTCCCCCACAGAGCCAGCACTGTCAGTGCTCCCACCACACAACCAGCACTGTCAGTGCTCCCACCACAAGGCCAGCACTGTCAGTGCTCCCACCACACAGCCAGCACTGTCAGTGCTCCCCCACACAGCCAGCACTGTCGGTGTTCCCCCCTTACAGCCAGCACTGTCAGTGCTCCCCCACACAGCCAGCACTGTCAGTGCTCCCACCACACAGCCAGCACTGTCAGTGCTCCCCACAGAGCCAGCACTGTCAGTGCTCCCCCCACACAGCCAGCACTGTCAGTGCTCCCCACACAGCCAGCACTGTCAGTGCTCCCACCACACAGCCAACACTGTCAGTGCTCCCCACAGACAGCCAGCACTGTCAGAGCTCCCCCACACAGCCAGCACTGTCAGTGCTCCCCCCACACTGTCAGCACTGGCAGTGCTCCCCCACACAGCCAGCGCTGTCAGTGCTCCCCCCACACAGCCAGCACTGGCTGTGCTCCCCCACACAGCCAGCACTGGCAGTGCTCCCACCACACAGCCAGCACTGTCAGTGCTCCCCCCACACAGCCAGCACTGTCAGTGCTCCTCCCACACAGCCAGCACTGTCAGTGCTCCCACCACACAGTCAGCACTGTCAGTGCTCCCCCCACACAGCCAGCACTGTCAGTGCTCGCACCGCACAGCCAGCACTGTCAGTGCTCCCCCACACAGCTAGCACTGTCAGTGCTCCCACCACACAGCCAGCACTGTCAGTGCTCCCCCCACACAGCCAGCAGTGTCAGTCCTCCCACCACACAACCAGCAATGTCAGTGCTTCCCACACACAACCAGCAATGTCAGTGCTCCCCCACACAGCCAGCACTGTCAGTGCTCCCACCACACAGCCAGCACTGTCAGTGCACCACCCATACAGCCAGCACTGTCAGTGCTCCCACCACAAAGCCAGCACTGCCAGTGCTCCCCCACACAGCCAGCACTGTCAGTGCTCCCCCACACTGCCAGCACTTCCAGTTCTACCCCACACAGCCAGCACTGTCTGTGCTCCCCCCATACAGCCAGCACTGTCAGTGTTCCCCCCACACAGCCAGTCCTGTCAGTGCACCCACCACACAGCCAGCACTGTCAGTGCTCCCACCACACAGCCAGCACTGTCAGTGTTCCCCCCACACAGCCAGCCCTGTCAGTGCTCCCACCACACAGCCAGCACTGTCAGTGCTCCCCACACAGCCAGCACTGTCAGTGCTCCCCCCATACAGCCAGCACTGTCAGTGTTCCCCCCACACAGCTAGCACTGTCAGTGCTCCCACCACACAGCCAGCACTCTCAATGCTCCCCCCACACAGCCAGCACTGTCAGTGCTCCCACCACACAGCCAGCAGTGTCAGTGCTCCCCCACACAGCTAGCACTGTCAGTGCTCCCCCACACAGCTAGCACTGTCAGTGCTCCCCCACACAGCTAGCACTGTCAGTGCTCCCACCACACAGCCAGCACTGTCAGTGCTCCCCCACACAGCCAGCAGTGTCAGTCCTCCCACCACACAACCAGCAATGTCAGTGCTCCCCCCACACAGCCAGCACTGTCAGTGCTCCCACCACACAGCAAACACTGTCAGTGCTCCCCCCATACAGCCAGCACTGTCAGTGCTCCCACCACAAAGCCAGCACTGCCAGTGCTCCCCCACACAGCCAGCACTGTCAGTGCTCCCCCCACACTGCCAGCACTTCCAGTTCTACCCCACACAGCCAGCACTGTCTGTGCTCCCCCCATACAGCCAGCACTGTCAGTGTTCCCCCCACACAGCCAGCACTGTCAGTGCTCCCACCACACAGCCAGCACTGTCAGTGCTCCCACCACACAGCCAGCACTGTCAGTGTTCCCCCCAAACAGCCAGCACTGTCAGTGCTCCCACCACACAGCCAGCACTGTCAGTGCTCCCCCACACAGCCAGCACTGTCAGTGCTCCCCCCATACAGCCAGCACTGTCAGTGTTCCCCCCACACAGCCAGCACTGTCAGTGCTCCCACCACACAGCCAGCACTGTCAGTGCTCCCCCCACACAGCCAGCACTGTCAGTGCTCCCACCACACAGCCAGCACTGTCTGTGCTCCCACCACACAGCCAGCACTGTCAGTGCTCCCACCACACAGCCAGCACTGTCAGTGCTCCCCACACAGACAGCACTGTCAGTGCTCCCCCCACACAGCCAGCACTGTCAGTGCTCCCCCCACACAGCCAGCACTGGAAATGCTCCCGCCAAACTCTTTCTGTGTCTCTGTCTGTGTCGCTGTGTCTCTCTGTGTCTCTCTATCTGTCTCTCTCTCTGTCCCTGTCTCTGTCTCTGCCTGTGTCTCTCTCTCTCTCTGTGTCTCTGTCTGTATCTCTGTCTCTGTCCCTGTCTCTGTCTGTGTCCCTGTCTCTGTCTGCGTCTCTGGCTGTGTCTCTGTCTCTGTCTGTGTCCCTGTCTCTGTCTGTGTCCCTGTCTATGTCTCTGTCTCTGTCTGTGTCCCTGTCTCTGTCTGTGTCCCAGTCTGTGTCTCTGTCTCTGTCTGTGTCCCTGTCTCTGTCTGTGTCCCTGTCTCTCTCTGTGTCTCTGTCTGTGTCTCTGTGTCTGTCTGTGTCTTAGTCTCTGTCTGTGTCTCTGTCTATGTCTGTGTCTCTGTTTGTATCTCTGTCTGTGTCTCTGTGTCTGTCTGTATCTCTGTCTGTGACTCTGTGTCTGTCTGTGTCTCAGTCTCTGTCTCTGTCTGTGTCTCTGTGTCTGTCGGTCTCTGTGTCTCACTCTCTGTCTCTGTCTGTGTCTCTGTGCCTGTCTGTGTCTCAGTCTCACTCTCTGTCTCTGTCTGTATCTCCGTGTCTGTCAGTGTCTCAGTCTCTGTCTCTATCTGGGGCACATTCTGCTGCACAGACTGTGTTTAGGTGTGAGGCACACACCCAGCTGATCGGCATTGGGGGAGTCACACACACCCAGCTGATTGGCCATGGTGGAGGCACACACCCAGCTGATCGGCAATGGGGAGAGGCACACATCCAGCTGATCGGCATTGGAGGAGTCACACACACCCAGTTGATCGGCAATGGGGGAAGCACACACCCAGCTGATCGGCAATGGGGGGGAAGCACACACCCAGCTGACGGGCCATGGGGGAGTCACACTGAACCAGCTGATCGGCCATGGGAGAGTCACACTGACCCAGTTGATCGGCCATGGGGGAGTCACACTGACCCAGCTGATCGGCCATGGGGGAGTCACACTGACCCAGCTCATCGGCCATGGGGGAGTCACACTGACCCAGCTGATCGGCCATGGGGGAGTCACACTGATCCAGCTGATCGGCCATGGGGGAGTCACACTGAACCAGCTGATCGGCCATGGGGGAGTCACACTGATCCAGCTGATCGGCCATGGGGGAGTCACACTGGTCCAGCTGATCGGCCATGGGGGAGTCACACCCACCCACCGACAGTCTCTCCTGGTAATGCAGAATGGTAAATCTCTGCCTGTGTCTCTGTCTGTGTCACTGCCTCTGTCTCTGTCTGTGTCTCTGTCTGTTTCTGTGTTTGTGTCTCTATCTGCGTCTATGCCTCTGTCTGTGTCTGTGTCTGTCTCTGTATCTCTGTCTGTGTCCCTGTCTGTGTCACTGCCTCTGTCTCTGTCTGTGTCTGTGTCTCTGTCTGTTTCTGTGTTTGTGTCTCTATCTGTGTCTCTGTCTGTGCCCCTGTCTCCGTCTGTGTCTCCCTGTACCTCTTTCTGTGTCTCTGTCTGTGTCACTGCCTCTGTCTCTGTCTGTTACTGTGTGTTTGTCTCTATCTGTGTCTCTGTCTGTGCCTCTGTCTCTGTCTGTGTCTCTGTCTGTGCCCCTGTCTCCGTCTGTGTCTCCCTGTACCTCTGTCTGTGTCTCTGTGTCTGTCTGTGTCTCTGTCTGTGTCTCCCTGTACCTCTGTCTGTGTCTGTGTCTCTGTCTGTGTCTCTGTCTGTTCTCTGTCTGTGTCTCTGTCTGTGTTTCTGTCTGTGTCTCTGTCTGTGTCTCTGTCTGTGTCTGTGTCTCTGTCTGTGTCTCTGTCTGTGTCTCTGTCTCTGCCTCTGTCTGTGTCTCTGTCTGTGTCTCTGTCTCTATCTGTGTCTCTGTCTGTGTCTCTGTCTGTGTCTCTGTGTCTGTCTGTGTCTCTGTCTATGTCTCTGTCTGTGTCTCTGTCTCTGCCTCAGTCTGAGTCCATGTCTCTGCCTGTGTCTCTGTATGTGTCCCTGTTTCTGTCTGTGTCCCCCTGTACCTCTGTCTGTGTCTCTGTGTCTGTCTGTGTCTCAGTCTCTGTCTCTATCTGGGGCACATTCTGCTGCACAGACTGTGTTTAGGTGTGAGGCACCCACCCAGCTGATCGGCATTGGGAGAGTCACGCACCCAGCTGATCGGCATTGGGGGAGTCACACACACCCAGCTGATCGGCATTGGGAGAGCCACACACACCCAGCTGATCGGCAATGCGGGGAGTCACACACACCCAGCTGATCGGCAATGCGGGGAAGCACACACCCAGCTGATCGGCATTGGGAGAGTCACACACCCAGCTGATCGGCCATGGTGGGGGCACACTCCCAGCTGATCGGCAATGCGGGGAGTCACACACACACAGCTGATCGGCAATGCGGGGAAGCACACACCCAGCTGATCGGCATTGGGAGAGTCACACACCCAGCTGATCGGCCATGGTGGGGGCACACTCCCTGCTGATCGGCAATGGGGGAAAGCACACACCCAGCTGATCGGCAATGGGAGAGTCACACACCCAGCTGATCGGCCATGGTGGGGGCACATACCCAGCTGATCGGCAATGCGGGGAAGCACACAGCCAGCTGATCGGCAATGGGGGGAAGCACACACCCAGCTGATCGGCAATGCGGGGAAGCACACAGCCAGCTGATCGGCAATGGGGGAAAGCACACACCCAGCTGATCGGCAATGCGGGAAAGGACAGACCCAGCTGATCGGCAATGGGGGGAAGGAAACACCCAGCTGATCGGCAATGGGGGGAAGCACACATCCAGCTGATCGGCAATGGGGGGAAGGACAGACCCAGCTGATCGGCAATGCGGGGAAGCACACACCCAGCTGATCAGCAATGCGGGGAAGGACAGACCCAGCTGATCGGCAATGGGGGGAAGGACAGACCCAGCTGATCGGCAATGCGGGGAAGCACACACCCAGCTGATCAGCAATGCGGGGAAGGACAGACCCAGCTGATCGGCAATGGGGGGAAGCACACACCCAGCTGATCGGCAATGGGGGGAAGCACACACCCAGCTGATCGGCAATGCGGGGAAGCACACACCCAGCTGATCGGCAATGGGGTGAAGGACAGACCCAGCTGATCGGCAATGGGGGAAAGCACACACCCAGCTGATCGGCAATGGGGGGGAAGGACAGACCCAGCTGATCGGCAATGCGGGGAAGCGCACACCCAGCTGATCGGCAATGCGGGGAAGCACACACCCAGCTGATCGGCAATGCGGGGAAGCACACACCCAGCTGATCGGGAATGCGGGGAAGTACAGACCCAGCTGATCGGCAATGGGGGGGAAGCACACACCCAGCTGATCGGCAATGGGGGGAGGCACACACCCAGCTGATCGGCAATGCGGGGAAGGAAACACCCAACTGATCGGCAATGGGGGGAAGGAAACACCCAGCTGATCGGCAATGGGGGGAAGCACACACCCAGCTGATCGGCAATGGGGGGAAGGACAGACCCAGCTGATCGGCAATGCGGGGAAGCACACACCCAGCTGATCAGCAATGCGGGGAAGGACAGACCCAGCTGATCGGCAATGTGGGGAAGGACAGACCCAGCTGATCGGCAATGCGGGGAAGCACACACCCAGCTGATCAGCAATGCGGGGAAGGACAGACCCAGCTGATCGGCAATGGGGGGAAGCACACACCCAGCTGATCGGCAATGGGGGGGAAGCACACACCCAGCTGATCGGCAATGCGGGGAAGCACACACCCAGCTGATCGGCAATGGGGTGAAGGACAGACCCAGCTGATCGGCAATGGGGGGAAGCACACACCCAGCTGATCGGCAATGGGGGGGAAGGACAGACCCAGCTGATCGGCAATGCGGGGAAGCGCACACCCAGCTGATCGGCAATGCGGGGAAGCACACACCCAGCTGATCGGCAATGCGGGGAAGCACACACCCAGCTGATCGGGAATGCGGGGAAGGACAGACCCAGCTGATCGGCAATGGGGGGGAAGCACACACCCAGCTGATCGGCAATGGGGGAGGCACACACCCAGCTGATCGGCAATGCGGGGAAGGAAACACCCAACTGATCGGCAATGGGGGGAAGGTCACACCCAGCTGATCGGCAATGCGGGGAAGGACACACCCAGCTGATCGGCAATGCGGGGAAGGACACACCCAGCTGATTGGCAATGGGGGGAAGGACAGACCCAGCTGATCGGCAATGGGGAGAAGGACAGACCCAGCTGATTGGCAATGGGGGAAGCACACACCCAGCTGATCGGCAATGGGGGGAAGGACAGACCCAGCTGATCGGCAATGGGGGGAAGCACACACCCAGCTGATCGGCAATGGGGAGAGGCACATACTCAGCTGATCGGCAATGGGGGGAAGCACACACCCAGCTGATCGGCAATGGGGAGAGGCACACACCCAGCTGATCGGCAATGGGGGGAAGCACACACCCAGCTGATCGGCAATGGGGAGAGGCACATACTCAGCTGATCGGCAATGGGGGGAAGCACACACCCAGCTGATCGGCAATGGGGAGAGGCACACACCCAGCTGATCGGCAATGGGGGGAAGCACACACCCAGCTGATCGGCAATGCGGGGAAGGACACACCCAGCTGATCGGCAATGCGGGGTAGCACACACTCAGCTGATCGGCAATGGGGGGAAGCACACACCCAGCTGATCGGCAATGGGGGGAAGCACACACCCAGCTGATCGGCAATGCGGGGAAGCACTCACCCAGCTGATCGGCAATGCGGGGAAGCACACACCCAGCTGATCGGCAATTCGGGGAAGCACACACCCAGCTGATCGGCAATGGGGGGAAACACACACCCAGCTGATCGGCAATGCGGGGAAGCACACTCCCAGCTGATCGGCAATGGGGAGAGGCACATACTCAGCTGATCGGCAATGGGGGGAAGCACACACCCAGCTGATCGGCAATGCGGGGAAGCACACACCCAGCTGATCGGCAATGCGGGGAAGCACACACCCAGCTGTTCGGCAATGGGGAGAGGCACATACTCAGCTGATCGGCAATGGGGGGAAGCACACACCCAGCTGATCGGCAATGGGGAGAGGCACACACCCAGCTGATCGGCAATGGGGGGAAGCACACACCCAGCTGATCGGCAATGCGGGGAAGGACACACCCAGCTGATCGGCAATGCGGGGAAGCACACACTCAGCTGATCGGCAATGGGGGGAAGCACACACCCAGCTGATCGGCAATGGGGGGAAGCACACACCCAGCTGATCGGCAATGCGGGGAAGCACACACCCAGCTGATCGGCAATGCGGGGAAGCACACACCCAGCTGATCGGCAATTCGGGGAAGCACACACCCAGCTGATCGGCAATGGGGGGAAACACACACCCAGCTGATCGGCAATGCGGGGAAGCACACTCCCAGCTGATCGGCAATGGGGGGCAGCACACACCCAGCTGATCGGCAATGGGGGGCAGCACACACCCAGCTGATCGGCAATGGGGGGAGTCACACCCACCCACCGATAGTCCTGGTCATGCAGAATGGTAAGTCAGGGTGAGGCTGGCTGGGGAGGGTCAGTTTTACCGGCAGTGCGAAGAGAGAGATGCCGAGTGGGTGGGGTTTCCTCTCAGGATTTAATGAATTGAAGAATTGAACGAAAGGGAACTTTCAGCACATTTTTCAGCTGCTGCCTGAACTGAGTCTGTGTCACGGCGTAAATCGCAGTGTTTGTGCAGCAACTCAGGAGCTGCAGCATGAAGCCCAATTCCAGAACATAATTATCTAACCATACAGAGTAATACCCCAACCACGACATCCGGTACCATATATAATAAACCATTAACGTTGACCATAACAGGATGAAGTTGGCGGAGATAACGAAGAGCAACATGATGGGTTTGCTCCGACTCTCCATCTCTGGGTCTCTGGCACTGTGCCCACTGCTGTGAGCCCGGAGTCTCCTGCGGGTCCTGCTGCTCAGGACAATGTGTCTGACGGTGAGAACATTGAGCAGCAGAATCAGGGCGAATGGAACACCCGGGGTTAGAATGTGGTGGAGGAACTCGATTGGTCCCCAGACCGGAGATTCCGTAACACCCATTGTGACATCACAAAACCAGGGGTCGTTCTCCAGCCGATACCCACCGGACAGCATCACCCCCCAGGAAATGTCCTTCAGACAGCTCAGCACAGCCACTGTCCCCAGAACCACAGCCGCCGCTTTCTCGCTGTAATATTTACTTTTCAGCCTCGGGCAACAAATGGCCACAAATCGATCAAAGGTGAAAGTGACGGTGAACCAGACAGAACAGTCAGTGGCTGCATAAAGCAGGGCGGCGTGGGCATTACACACGGGGATGGACCACAGGAAATAAAACTGTTCCCTAAAAACAATGGGAATGTGTCTGAATATCAGGTCGAGAATCACGACCAGGAGATCCCCCACTGCCATGGCCAACAGGTAACAAGTCACACATTTGGACAGCCCACAGTTTCTTCTCTTCAGGACCACAATTGTGATGAGGTTCACTGTGAGGAAGGGAAATACACAATGAAATTATACATCAGCCTGGGAAAGACATCACAAGTATGGTCGGCGTGGTGTTGAGGGAGTGAAATAAATATATACTAACACACACACTCACAGAGACAGTAACACACTCACACACAGATACAGACACAGTAACACACACTCACACACACACACTCACACACAGACAGTAATACATTCACACAAACACAGGCACTAACACACAAACTAACACACTCACACACAGACAGTAATACACTCACACACACACTCACACACAGACAGTAATACACTCACACACACACTTACACACAGACACTAACACACACAAACACAGGCACTAACACACACACACTAACACACTCACACAGAGACAGTAATACACACACACACACAGACACTAACGCACACAATAACACACAACACACACTCACACACAGACAGTAATACACTCACTCACACACAGACACTAACACACTCACAAACACAGACACTAACACACACACAGACACTAACACACTCACTAACACACTCACAGACAGTAATACACACACAGACACTAACACACTCACACGCACATACAGAGAAAGTAATACACTCACACTTACACGGACACTAACACACACTGACACACACATACAGAGACAGTAATACCCTCACACTCACACAGACAGTAACAGACACACCGACACACATACAGTAATACACTCACACACACACGGACAGAGACAGTTATGCATTCACACTCACACAGACACTGAACCACACACATGCATACAGTAACACACTCACATACACACACAGACACAGACAGTAATACACTCACACTCACAGACACTGACACACACTCACACACACATCCAGAGGCAGTAATACACTCACACACACACAGACACTAACACACACATACACACATACAGAAACAGTAATACACTCACACACACACAGACACTAACACACACATACACACATACAGAGATAGTAATACACTCACACACACATACAGAGACAGTAATACACTCACACTCACACATACAGAGACAGTAAAACACTCACACACAGACTAACACATTCACACTCACACATACAGAGACAGTAAAACACTCACACAGACACTAACACACTCACACACACATACAGTAATACACTCACACACACAAGCAGATACAGTAATACACTCACACAGATACTAACACACACACACACACACACAGTAATGCACACACACGCACAGGCAAAGACTGTAATGCACTCACACAGAGACTAACACACTCACACACACACATATACAGAGACAGTAATACACTCACACACACACATACACTACACACTCACACACTCATACAGAGACACTAATACACTCACACATGCAGAGACAGTATCACACTCACACAGACACTAACACACTCACACACACATATACAGAGACAGTAATCCACACACACTCACACACAGACACTAATACACACACACACAGATAGACCCTAATACACACACTCACTCACACACACAAAGACACCAATGGGCACAATCTCACACACAGATGCACTAATACACATCCACTCACAGACCTAAACAGAGACTCTAATACACAAACACACTCACACACAGACACTAATACACACACACAGATACACTAATGCACACACTCACAGACAAACACACAGGCAGCAATACGCACACACACACAGAAACACTAATACACACACTCACACAAAACAGACACACACAGGGACACTAATTCACACTCACAGACACAGAGCCACAAATACACACACACTCACACAGAGACAATAATACACACACTCACAGACACAAGCACAGACATTAATACACACACTCACACACATAGACACTAATACAGACACACAAAGACACAGACAGAGGCACGAATACACAAACTCACAAACACACACAGCCACACACAGATACACTAATGCACACACACAGACATACACAGACACTAATACACGCACTCTCACACAAAAGCACTAATGCACACACTCACAGGCACACATAGACACGAATCCACACGCACACACAGACACTAATACACACACTCACTGACACATAGAGACAGTAATATACACACTCAGAGACACAGACACAATAATACACATACTCACCCTCAGGCACTAATACACACTCACAGATACACACAGACACGAATACACACACACACACAGGCGCACTAATACATACACTCACAGACACCAGAGACACTAATTCACACATTCACTGACACAGAGAGACACTAATGTCCACACTTACAGACCCAGAGACACAAAACTCACACACACAGACATACACAGATACATTGATAGGTAAATTGAAACACACAGGGACACTAATACACACAATCACACACACAAACTAATGCACACACTCACAGACATACAGAGACACTAATACACTATCTGACTGACACATAGAGACACGAATATACACACTTACATACACAGACACTAAAACACACACACAGACACACACAGATACAATTATACACACATAGGGACAGTAATAAACACAATCACAGACTCACACAGACACTAGCACACACAAACACACACACAGAAACACTAATATACTCACAGACACACACAGAGACACTAATAAATACATTCACAGACTCACACAGACAGTGGCACACACACTCACAGACAAACAGAGGCACCAATACACACACTCACAGACACACTAATACATACACTTACATACACACAGAGACACTAACACACTCTCAGACACAGAGACACTAATACACACACTCACAGACACACATAGAGACACTAATACACACACACACTTATTCACATTCTCACAGACACACAGAGACACTAATGCACACACTCGCAGACTCACACAGACAGTAGCACACACACTCACATACACACAGAAACACTAATACACACACTCACAAACACACAGAGGCACTAATACACACACTCACAGACACACAAATACACACACTTACATACACACAGAGACACTAACACACTCTCAGACACAGAGACACTAATACACACACTCACAGACACACATAGAGACACTAATACACACACACACTTATTCACATTCTCACAGATACACAGAGACACTAATGCACACACTCGCAGACACACAGAGACACTAATACACACACTCACAGACACACAGAGACACTAATACACACACTCACAGACACACAGAGACACTAATACACACACTCACAGACACACAGAGACACTAATGCACACATTCACAGACACAAAGAGACACTAATACACACACTCGCAGACACACAGAGACACTAATACACACACTCACAGACACACATAGACACTAATACACACACTCACAGACACACAGCGACACTAATACACACACTCGCAGACACACAAATACACACACTTACATACACACAGAGACACTAATACACACACTCGCAGACACACAGAGACACTAATACACACACTCACAGACACACAGATACACTAATACACACATTCACAGACACACAGAGACACTCATACACACACTCGCAGACACACAAATACACACACATACACACAGAGACACTAATGCACACACTCACAGACACACAGAGACACTAATACACACACTCGCAGACACACAGAGACACTAATACACACACTCACAGACACACAGAGACACTAATACACACACTCGCAGACACACAGAGACACTAATACACACACTCACAGACACACAGAGACACTAATACACACACTCACAGACACACAGAGACACTAATACACACTCACAGACACACAGAGACACGAATACACACACTCACAGACACAAAGAGACACTAATACACACACTCACAGATACACCGAGACACTAATACACACTCACAGACACACAGATACACTAATACACACATTCACAGACACACAGAGACACTCATACACACACTCGCAGACACACAAATACACACACATACACACAGAGACACTAATGCACACACTCACAGACACACAGAGACACTAATACACACACTCGCAGACACACAGAGACACTAATACACACACTCACAGACACTCAACCAGGTTGCCATTACAGAGACCTGGTTGAGGGAAGGGCAGGATTGGCAGCTAAACGTTCCATGATTTAGATGTTTCAGGCGGGATAGAGGGGGATGTAAAAGGGGAGGCGGAGTTGCGCTACTTGTTCAGGAGAGTATCACAGCTATACAGCGAGAGGACACCTCAGAGGGCAGTGAGGCTATATGGGTAGAGATCAGGAATAAGAAGGGTGCAGTCACAATGTTGGGGCTATACTACAGGCCTCCCAACAGCCAGCGGGAGATAGAGGAGCAGGTAGGTAGACAGATTTTGGAAAAGAGTAAAAACAACAGGGTTGTGGTGATGGGAGACTTCAACTTCCCCAATATTGACTGGGACTCACTTAGTGCCAGGGGCTTAGACGGGGCAGAGTTTGTAAGGAGCATCCAGGAGGGCTTCTTAAAACAATATGTAAACAGTCCAACTAGGGAAGAGGCGGTACTGGACCTGGTATTGGGGAATGAGCCCGGCCAGGTGGTAGATGTTTCAGTAGGGGAGCATTTCGGTAACAGTGACCACAATTCAGTAAGTTTTAAAGTACTGGTGGACAAGGATAAGAGTGGTCCGAGGATGAATGTGCTAAATTGGGGGAAGGCTAATTATAACAATATTAGGCGGGAACTGAAGAGCATAGATTGGGGGCGGATGTTTGAGGGCAAATCAACATCTGACATGTGGGAGGCTTTCAAGTGTCAGTTGATAGGAATACAGGACAGGCATGTTCCTGTGAGGAAGAAAGACAAATACGGCAATTTTCGGGAACCTTGGATGACGAATGATATTGTAGGCCTCGTCAAAAAGAAAAAGGAGGCATTTGTCAGGGCTAAAAGGCTGGGAACAGACGAAGCCTGTGTGGCATATAAGGAAAGTAGGAAGGAACTTAAGCAGGGAGTCAGGAGGGCTAGAAGGGGTCATGAAAAGTCATTGGCAAATAGGGTTAAGGAAAATCCCAAGGCTTTTTACACTTACATAAAAAGCAAGAGGGTAGCCAGGGAAAGGGTTGGCCCACTGAAGGATAGGCAAGGGAATCTATGTGTGGAGCCAGAGGAAATGGGCGAGGTACTAAATGAATACTTTGCATCAGTATTCACCAAAGAGAAGGAATTGGTAGATGTTGAGTCTGGAGAAGGGGGTGTAGATAGCCTGGGTCACATTGTGATCCAAAAAGACGAGGTGTTGGGTGTCTTAAAAAATATTAAGGTAGATAAGTCCCCAGGGCCGGATGGGATCTACCCCAGAATACTGAAGGAGGCTGGAGAGGAAATTGCTGAGGCCTTGACAGAAATCTTTGGATCCTCGCTGTCTTCAGGGGATGTCCCGGAGGACTGGAGAATAGCCAATGTTGTTCCTCTGTTTAAGAAGGGTGGCAGGGATAATCCCGGGAACTACAGGCCGGTGAGCCTTACTTCAGTGGTAGGGAAATTACTGGAGAGAATTCTTCGAGACAGGATCTACTCCCATTTGGAAGCAAATGGACGTATTAGTGAGAGGCAGCACGGTTTTGTGAAGGGGAAGTCGTGTCTCACTAACTTGATAGAGTTTTTCGAGGAGGTCACTAAGATGATTGATGCAGGTAGGGCAGTAGATGTTGTCTATATGGACTTCAGTAAGGCCTTTGACAAGGTCCCTCATGGTAGACTAGTACAAAAGGTGAAGTCACACGGGATCAGGGGTGAACTGGCAAGGTGGATACAGAACTGGCTAGGCCATAGAAGGCAGAGGGTAGCAATGGAGGGATGCTTTTCTAATTGGAGGGCTGTGACCAGTGGTGTTCCACAGGGATCAGTGCTGGGACCTTTGCTCTTTGTAGTATATATAAATGATTTGGAGGAAAATGTAACTGGTCTGATTAGTAAGTTTGCAGACGACACAAAGGTTGGTGGAATTGCGGATAGCGATGAGGACTGTCTGAGGATACAGCAGGATTTAGATTGTCTGGAGACTTGGGCGGAGAGATGGCAGATGGAGTTTAACCTGGACAAATGTGAGGTAATGCATTTTGGAAGGGCTAATGCAGGTAGGGAATATACAGTGAATGGTAGAACCCTCAAGAGTATTGAAAGTCAAAGAGATCTAGGAGTACAGGTCCACAGATCACTGAAAGGGGCTACACAGGTGGAGAAGGTAGTCAAGAAGGCATACGGCATGCTTGCCTTCATTGGCCGGGGCATTGAGTATAAGAATTGGCAAGTCATGTTGCAGCTGTATAGAACCTTAGTTAGGCCACACTTGGAGTATAGTGTTCAATTCTGGTCGCCACACTAACAGAAGGATGTGGAGGCTTTAGAGAGGGTGCAGAAGAGATTTACCAGAATGTTGCCTGGTATGGAGGGCATAAGCTATGAGGAGCGATTGAATAAACTTGGTTTGTTCTCACTGGAACGAAGGAGGTTGAGGGGCGACCTGATAGAGGTATACAAAATTATGAGGGGCATAGACAGAGTGGATAGTCAGAGGCTTTTCCCCAGGGTAGATGGGTCAATTACTAGGGGGCATAGGTTTAAGGTGAGAGGGGCAAAGTAGATGTACGAGGCAAGTTTTTTACGCAGAGGGTAGTGGGTGCCTGGAACTCACTACCGGAGGAGGTAGTGGAGGCAGGGACGATAGGGACATTTAAGGGGCATCTTGACAAATATATGAATAGGATGGGAATAGAAGGATACGGACCCAGGAAGTGTAGAAGATTGTAGTTTAGTCGGGCAGTATGGTCGGCACGGGCTTGGAGGGCCGAAGGGCCTGTTCCTGTGCTGTACATTTCTTTGTTCTTTCTTTGTTCTTTGTACACACACTCACAGACACTCAGAGACACTAATACACACACTCACAGATACACCGAGACACTAACACACACACTCACAGACACACAGAGACACTAATACACACACTCGCAGACACACAGAGACACTAATACACACACTCGCAGACACACAGAGACACTAACACACACTCACAGACACACACAGACACTAACACACACACTCACAGACACACAGAGACACTAATACACACACTCACAGATACACCGAGACACTAACACACACACTCTCAGACACACAGAGACACTAATACACACACTCACAGACACAAAGAGACACTAATACACACACTCACAGACACACAGAGACTCGAATACACACACTCACAGACACAAAGAGACACTAATACACACACTCGCAGACACACAGAGACACACACTCACAGATACACCGAGACACTAATACACACACTCACAGACACTCAGAGACACTAATACACACACTCACAGACACACAGAGACACTAATACACACACTCACAGACACACAGAGACACTAATACACACACTCACAGACACACAGAGACACTAATACACACATTCACAGACACAAAGAGACACTAATACACACACTCGCAGACACACAGAGACACTAATACACACACTCACAGACACACATAGACACTAATACACACACTCACAGACACACAGAGACACTAATACACACACTCGCAGACACACAAATACACACACTTACATACACACAGAGACACTAATACACACACTCGCAGACACACAGAGACACTAATACACACACTCACAGACACACAGATACACTAATACACACATTCACAGACACACAGAGACACTCATACACACACTCGCAGACACACAAATACACACACATACACACAGAGACACTAATACACACACTCACAGACACACAGAGACACTAATACACACACTCGCAGACACACAGAGACACTAATACACACACTCACAGACACACAGAGGCACTAATACACACACTCGCAGACACACAGAGACACTAATACACACACTCACAGACACACAGAGACACTAATACACACACTCACAGACACACAGAGACACTAATACACACTCACAGACAGACAGAGACACGAATACACACACTCACAGACACAAAGAGACACTAATACACACACTCGCAGACACACAGAGACACTAATACACACACTCGCAGACACACAGAGACACTAACACACACTCACAGACACACACAGACACTAACACACACACTCACAGACACACAGAGACACTAATACACACACTCACGGATACACCGAGACACTAACACACACACTCTCAGACACACAGAGACACTAATACACACACTCACAGACACAAAGAGACACTAATACACACACTCACAGACACACAGAGACACGAATACACACACTCACAGACACAAAGAGACACTAATACACACACTCGCAGACACACAGAGACACACACTCACAGATACACCGAGACACTAATACACACACTCACAGACACTCAGAGACACTAATACACACACTCACAGACACACAGAGACACTAATACACACACTCACAGACACACAGAGACACTAATACACACATTCACAGACACACAGAGACACTCATACACACACTCGCAGACACACAAATACACACACATACACACAGAGACACTAATACACACACTCACAGACACACAGAGACACTAATACACACACTCGCAGACACACAGAGACACTAATACACACACTCACAGACACACAGAGACACTAATACACACACTCGCAGACACACAGAGACACTAATACACACACTCGCAGACACACAGAGACACTAATACACACACTCACAGACACACAGAGACACTAATACACACTCACAGACACACAGAGACACGAATACACACACTCACAGACACAACGAGACACTAATACACACACTCGCAGACACACAGAGACACTAATACACACACTCACAGATACACCGAGACACTAATACACACACTCACAGACACTCAGAGACACTAATACACACACTCACAGATACACCGAGACACTAACACACACACTCACAGACACACAGAGACACTAATACACACACTCGCAGACACACAGAGACACTAATACACACACTCGCAGACACACAGAGACACTAACACACACTCACAGACACACACAGACACTAACACACACACTCACAGACACACAGAGACACTAATACACACACTCACAGATGCACCGAGACACTAACACACACACTCTCAGACACACAGAGACACTAATACACACACTCACAGACACAAAGAGACACTAATACACACACTCACAGACACACAGAGACACGAATACACACACTCACAGACACAAAGAGACACTAATACACACACTCGCAGACACACAGAGACACACACTCACAGATACACCGAGACACTAATACACACACTCACAGACACTCAGAGACACTAATACACACACTCACAGACACACAGAGACACTAATACACACACTCACAGACACACAGAGACACTAACACACACACTCACAGACACACAGAGACACTAATACACACACTCACAGACACACAGAGACACTAATACACACACTCACAGACACACAGAGACACTAATACACACACTCACAGACACACAGAGACACTAATACACACACTCACAGACACACATAGACACTAACACTCACACTCACAGACACACAGAGACACTAATACACACACTCGCAGACACACAGAGACACTAATACACACACTCACAGACACACAGAGACACTAATACACACACTCACAGACACACAGAGACACGAATACACACACTCACAGACACAAAGAGACACTAATACACACACTCGCAGACACACAGAGACACTAATACACACACTCACAGATACACAGAGACACTAATACACACACTCACAGACACACAGAGACACTAACACACACACTCTCAGACACAGAGGCACTAATACACACACTCGCAGACACACAAATACACACACTCACATACACACAGAGACACTAACACACACACTCACAGACACACAGAGACACTAATACACACACTCGCAGACACACAGAGACACTAACACACACTCACAGGCACACACAGACACTAACACACACACTCACAGACACACTAATACACACTCACAGATACACCGAGACACTAACACACACACTCTCAGACACACAGAGACACTATTACACACACTCACAGACACAAAGAGACACTAATACACACTCTCACAGACACACAGAGACACGAATACACACACTCACAGACACAAAGAGACAATAATACACACACTCGCAGACACACAGAGACACACACTCACAGATACACCGAGACACTAATACACACACTCACAGACACTCAGAGACACTAATACACACACACACAGACACACAGAGACACTAATACACACACTCACAGACACACAGAGACACTAACACACACACTCACAGACACACAGAGACACTAATACACACACTCACAGACACACAGAGACACTAATACACACACTCGCAGACACACAGAGACACTAATACACACACTCACAGACACACAGAGACACTAATACACACACTCACAGACACACAGAGACACGAATACACACACTCACAGACACAAAGAGACACTAATACACACACTCGCAGACACACAGAGACACTAATACACACACTCACAGATACACAGAGACACTAATACACACACTCACAGACACACAGAGACACTAACACACACACTCTCAGACACAGAGACACTAATATACACACTCGCAGACACACAAATACACACACTCACATACACACAGAGACACTAACACACACACTCACAGACACACAGAGACACTAATACACACACTCGCAGACACACAGAGACACTAACACACACTCACAGACACACACAGACACTAACACACACACTCACAGACACACAGAGACACTAATATACACACTCACAGATACACCGAGACGCTAACACACACACTCTCAGACACACAGAGACACTAATACACACACTCACAGACACAAAGAGACACTAATACACACACTCACAGACACACAGAGACACGAATACACACACTCACAGACACAAAGAGACACTAATACACACACTCGCAGACACACAGAGACACACACTCACAGATACACCGAGACACTAATACACACACTCACAGACACTCAGAGACACTAATACACACACTCACAGACACACAGAGACACTAATACACACACTCACAGACACACAGAGACACTAATACACACATTCACAGACACACAGAGACACTCATACACACACTCGCAGACACACAAAAACACACACATGCACACAGAGACACTAATACACACACTCACAGACACACAGAGACACTAATACACACACTCGCAGACACACAGAGACACTAATACACACACTCACAGACACACAGAGACACTAATACACACACTCGCAGACACACAGAGACACTAATACACACACTGACAGACACACAGAGACACTAATACACACACTCACAGACACACAGAGACACTAATACACACTCACAGACACGCAGAGACACGAATACACACACTCACAGACACAAAGAGACAGTAATACACACACTCGCAGACACACAGAGACACTAATACACACACTCACAGATACACCGAGACACTAATACACACACTCACAGACACTCAGAGACACTAATACACACACTCACAGACACACAGAGGCACTAATACACACACTCACAGACACACAGAGACACTAATACACACATTCACAGACACACAGAGACACTCATACACACACTCGCAGACACACAAATACACACACATACACACAGAGACACTAATACACACACTCACAGACACACAGAGACACTAATACACACACTCGCAGACACACAGAGACACTAATACACACACTCACAGACACACAGAGACACTAATACACACACTCACAGACACACAGAGACACTAATACACACGCACAGACACACAGAGACAATAATACACACACTCACAGACACAAAGAGACACTAATACACACACTCGCAGACACACAGAGACACTAATACACACACTCACAGACACACAGAGACACTAATACACACACTCACAGACACTCAGAGACACTAATACACACACTCACAGATACACCGAGACACTAACACACACACTCACAGACACACAGAGACACTAATACACACACTCGCAGACACACAGAGACACTAATACACACACTCGCAGACACACAGAGACACTAACACACACTCACAGACACACACAGACACTAACAAACACACTCACAGACACACAGAGACACTAATACACACACTCACAGATACACCGAGACACTAACACACACACTCTCAGACACACAGAGACACTAATACACACACTCACAGACACAAAGAGACACTAATACACACACTCACAGACACACAGAGACACTAATACACACACTCACAGATACACCGAGACACTAATACACACACTCACAGACACTCAGAGACACTAATACACACACTCACAGATACACCGAGACACTAACACACACACTCACAGACACACAGAGACACTAATACACACACTCGCAGACACACAGAGACACTAATACACACACTCGCAGACACACAGAGACACTAACACACACTCACAGACACACACAGACACTAACACACACACTCACAGACACACAGAGACACTAATACACACACTCACAGATACACCGAGACACTAACACACACACTCTCAGACACACAGAGACACTAATACACACACTCACAGACACAAAGAGACACTAATACACACACTCACAGACACACAGAGACACGAATACACACACTCACAGACACAAAGAGACACTAATACACACACTCGCAGACACACAGAGACACACACTCACAGATACACCGAGACACTAATACACACACTCACAGACACTCAGAGACACTAATACACACACTCACAGACACACAGAGACACTAATACACACACTCACAGACACACAGAGACACTAACACACACACTCACAGACACACAGAGACACTAATACACACACTCACAGACACACAGAGACACTAATACACACACTCACAGACACACAGAGACACTAATACACACACTCACAGACACACAGAGACACTAATACACACACTCACAGACACACATAGACACTAACACTCACACTCACAGACACACAGAGACACTAATACACACACTCGCAGACACACAGAGACACTAATACACACACTCACAGACACACAGAGACACTAATACACACACTCACAGACACACAGAGACACGAATACACACACTCACAGACACAAAGAGACACTAATACACACACTCGCAGACACACAGAGACACTAATACACACACTCACAGATACACAGAGACACTAATACACACACTCACAGACACACAGAGACACTAACACACACACTCTCAGACACAGAGACACTAATACACACACTCGCAGACACACAAATACACACACTCACATACACACAGAGACACTAACACACACACTCACAGACACACAGAGACACTAATACACACACTCGCAGACACACTAACACACACTCACAGGCACACACAGACACTAACACACACACTCACAGACACACTAATACACACTCACAGATACACCGAGACACTAACACACACACTCTCAGACACACAGAGACACTATTACACACACTCACAGACACAAAGAGACACTAATACACACTCTCACAGACACACAGAGACACGAATACACACACTCACAGACACAAAGAGACAATAATACACACACTCGCAGACACACAGAGACACACACTCACAGATACACCGAGACACTAATACACACACTCACAGACACTCAGAGACACTAATACACACACTCACAGACACACAGAGACACTAATACACACACTCACAGACACACAGAGACACTAACAAACACACTCACAGACACACAGAGACACTAATACACACACTCACAGACACACAGAGACACTAATACACACACTCGCAGACACACAGAGACACTAATACACACACTCACAGACACACAGAGACACTAATACACACACTCACAGACACACAGAGGCACGAATACACACACTCACAGACACAAAGAGACACTAATACACACACTCGCAGACACACAGAGACACTAATACACACACTCACAGATACACAGAGACACTAATACACACACTCACAGACACACAGAGACACTAACACACACACTCTCAGACACAGAGACACTAATATACACACTCGCAGACACACAAATACACACACTCACATACACACAGAGACACTAACACACACACTCACAGACACACAGAGACACTAATACACACACTCGCAGACACACAGAGACACTAACACACACTCACAGACACACACAGACACTAACACACACACTCACAGACACACAGAGACACTAATATACACACTCACAGATACACCGAGACACTAACACACACACTCTCAGACTCACAGAGACACTAATACACACACTCACAGACACAAAGAGACACTAATACACACACTCACAGACACACAGAGACACGAATACACACACTCACAGACACAAAGAGACACTAATACACACACTCGCAGACACACAGAGACACACACTCACAGATACACCGAGACACTAATACACACACTCACAGACACTCAGAGACACTAATACACACACTCACAGACACACAGAGACACTAATACACACACTCACAGACACACAGAGACACTAATACACACATTCACAGACACACAGAGACACTCATACACACACTCGCAGACACACAAAACCACACACATACACACAGAGACACTAATACACACACTCACAGACACACAGAGACACTAATACACACACTCGCAGACACACAGAGACACTAATACACACACTCACAGACACACAGAGACACTAATACACACACTCGCAGACACACAGAGACACTAATACACACACTGACAGACACACAGAGACACTAATACACACACTCACAGACACACAGAGACACTAATACACACTCACAGACACGCAGAGACACGAATACACACACTCACAGACACAAAGAGACAGTAATACACACACTCGCAGACACACAGAGACACTAATACACACACTCACAGATACACCGAGACACTAATACACACACTCACAGACACTCAGAGACACTAATACACACACTCACAGACACACAGAGGCACTAATACACACACTCACAGACACACAGAGACACTAATACACACATTCACAGACACACAGAGACACTCATACACACACTCGCAGACACACAAATACACACACATACACACAGAGACACTAATACACACACTCACAGACACACAGAGACACTAATACACACACTCGCAGACACACAGAGACACTAATACACACACTCACAGACACACAGAGACACTAATACACACACTCACAGACACACAGAGACACTAATACACACTCACAGACACACAGAGACACGAATACACACACTCACAGACACAAAGAGACACTAATACACACACTCGCAGACACACAGAGACACTAATACACACACTCACAGACACACAGAGACACTAATACACACACTCACAGGCACTCAGAGACACTAATACACACACTCACAGATACACCGAGACACTAACACACACACTCACAGACACACAGAGACACTAATACACACGCTCGCAGACACACAGAGACACTAATACACACACTCGCAGACACACAGAGACACTAACACACACTCACAGACACACACAGACACTAACAAACACACTCACAGACACACAGAGACACTAATACACACACTCACAGATACACCGAGACACTAACACACACACTCTCAGACACACAGAGACACTAATACACACACTCACAGACACAAAGAGACACTAATACACACACTCACAGACACACAGAGACACTAATACACACACTCACAGATACACCGAGACACTAATACACACACTCACAGACACTCAGAGACACTAATACACACACTCACAGATACACCGAGACACTAACACACACACTCACAGACACACAGAGACACTAATACACACACTCGCAGACACACAGAGACACTAATACACACACTCGCAGACACACAGAGACACTAACACACACTCACAGACACACACAGACACTAACACACACACTCACAGACACACAGAGACACTAATACACACACTCACAGATACACCGAGACACTAACACACACACTCTCAGACACACAGAGACACTAATACACACACTCACAGACACAAAGAGACACTAATACACACACTCACAGACACACAGAGACACGAATACACACACTCACAGACACAAAGAGACACTAATACACACACTCGCAGACACACAGAGACACACACTCACAGATACACCGAGACACTAATACACACACTCACAGACACTCAGAGACACTAATACACACACTCACAGACACACAGAGACACTAATACACACACTCACAGACACACAGAGACACTAACACACACACTCACAGACACACAGAGACACTAATACACACACTCACAGACACACAGAGACACTAATACACACACTCACAGACACACAGAGACACTAATACACACACTCACAGACACACAGAGACACTAATACACACACTCACAGACACACATAGACACTAACACTCACACTCACAGACACACAGAGACACTGATACACACACTCGCAGACACACAGAGACACTAATACACACACTCACAGACACACAGAGACACTAATACACACACTCACAGACACACAGAGACAAGAATACACACACTCACAGACACAAAGAGACACTAATACACACACTCGCAGACACACAGAGACACTAATACACACACTCACAGATACACAGAGACACTAATACACACACTCACAGACACACAGAGACACTAACACACACACTCTCAGACACAGAGACACTAATACACACACTCGCAGACACACAAATACACACACTCACATACACACAGAGACACTAACACACACACTCACAGACATAGAGAGACACTAATACACACACTCGCAGACACACAGAGACACTAACACACACTCACAGGCACACACAGACACTAACACACACACTCACAGACACACTAATACACACTCACAGATACACCGAGACACTAACACACACACTCTCAGACACACAGGGACACTAATACACACACTCACAGACACAAAGAGACACTAATACACACACTCACAGACACACAGAGACACGAATACACACACTCACAGACACAAAGAGACAATAATACACACACTCGCAGACACACAGAGACACACACTCACAGATACACCGAGACACTAATACACACACTCACAGACACTCAGAGACACTAATACACACACTCACAGACACACAGAGACACTAATACACACACTCACAGACACACAGAGACACTAACACACACACTCACAGACACACAGAGACACTAATACACACACTCACAGACACACAGAGACACTAATACACACACTCGCAGACACACAGAGACACTAATACACACACTCACAGACACACAGAGACACTAATACACACACTCACAGACACACAGAGACACGAATACACACACTCACAGACACAAAGAGACACTAATACACACACTCGCAGACACACAGAGACACTAATACACACACTCACAGATACACAGAGACACTAATACACACACTCACAGACACACAGAGACACTAACACACACACTCTCAGACACAGAGACACTAATATACACACTCGCAGACACACAAATACACACACTCACATACACACAGAGACACTAACACACACACTCACAGACACACAGAGACACTAATACACACACTCGCAGACACACAGAGACACTAACACACACTCACAGACACACACAGACACTAACACACACACTCACAGACACACAGAGACACTAATATACACACTCACAGATACACCGAGACACTAACACACACACTCTCAGACACACAGAGACACTAATACACACACTCACAGACACAAAGAGACACTAATACACACACTCACAGACACACAGAGACACGAATACACACACTCACAGACACAAAGAGACACTAATACACACACTCGCAGACACACAGAGACACACACTCACAGATACACCGAGACACTAATGCACACACTCACAGACACTCAGAGACACTAATACACACACTCACAGACACACAGAGACACTAATACACACACTCACAGACACACAGAGACACTAATACACACATTCACAGACACACAGAGAAACTCATACACACACTCGCAGACACACAAATACACACACATACACACAGAGACACTAATACACACACTCACAGACACACAGAGACACTAATACACACACTCGCAGACACACAGAGACACTAATACACACACTCACAGACACACAGAGACACTAATACACACACTCGCAGACACACAGAGACACTAATACACACACTCACAGACACACAGAGACACTAATACACACACTCACAGACACACAGAGACACTAATACACACTCACAGACACGCAGAGACACGAATACACACACTCACAGACACAAAGAGACAGTAATACACACACTCGCAGACACACAGAGACACTAATACACACACTCACAGATACACCGAGACACTAATACACACACTCACAGACACTCAGAGACACTAATACACACACTCACAGACACACAGAGGCACTAATACACACACTCACAGACACACAGAGACACTAATACACACATTCACAGACACACAGAGACACTCATACACACACTCGCAGACACACAAATACACACACATACACACAGAGACACTAATACACACACTCACAGACACACAGAGACACTAATACACACACTCGCAGACACACAGAGACACTAATACACACACTCACAGACACACAGAGACACTAATACACACACTCACAGACACACAGAGACACTAATACACACTCGCAGACACACAGAGACACGAATACACACACTCACAGACACAAAGAGACACTAATACACACACTCGCAGACACACAGAGACACTAATACACACACTCACAGATACACCGAGACACTAATACACACACTCACAGACACTCAGAGACACTAATACACGCACTCACAGATACACAGAGACACTAACACACACACTCACAGACACACAGAGACACTAATACACAAACTCGCAGACACACAGAGACACTAATACAGACACTCGCAGACACACAGAGACACTAACACACACTCACAGACACACACAGACACTAACAAACACACTCACAGACACACAGAGACACTAATACACACACTCACAGATACACCGAGACACTAACACACACACTCTCAGACACACAGAGACACTAATACACACACTCACAGACACAAAGAGACACTAATACACACACTCACAGACACACAGAGACACGAATACACACACTCACAGACACAAAGAGACACTAATACACACACTCGCAGACACACAGTGACACACACTCACAGATACACCGAGACACTAATACACACACTCACAGACACTCAGAGACACTAATACACACACTCACAGACACACAGAGACACTAATACACACACTCACAGACACACAGAGACACTAACACACACACTCACAGACACACAGAGACACTAATACACACACTCACAGACACACAGAGACACTAATACACACACTCACAGACACACAGAGACACTAATACACACACTCACAGACACACAGAGACACTAATACACACACTCACAGACACACATAGACGCTAACACTCACACTCACAGACACACAGAGACACTAATACACACACTCGCAGACACACAGAGACACTAATACACACACTCACAGACACACAGAGACACTAATACACACACTCACAGACACACAGAGACACGAATACACACACTCACAGACACAAAGAGACACTAATACACA
Organism: Scyliorhinus torazame; assembly: GCF_047496885.1. Taxonomy (NCBI): domain Eukaryota; kingdom Metazoa; phylum Chordata; class Chondrichthyes; order Carcharhiniformes; family Scyliorhinidae; genus Scyliorhinus; species Scyliorhinus torazame. The sequence continues at coordinate 383,040 of NW_027307840.1, forward strand.
CACTCGCAGACACACAGAGACACTAATACACACACTCACAGATACACAGAGACACTAATACACACACTCACAGACACACAGAGACACTAACACACACACTCTCAGACACAGAGACACTAATACACACACTCGCAGACACACAAATACACACACTCACATACACACAGAGACACTAACACACATACTCACAGACACACAGAGACACTAATACACACACTCGCAGACACACAGAGACACTAACACACACTCACAGACACACACAGACACTAACACACACACTCACAGACACACTAATACACACTCACAGATACACCGAGACACTAACACACACACTCTCAGACACACAGAGACACTAATACACACACTCACAGACACAAATAGACACTAATACACACACTCACAGACACACAGAGACACGAATACACACACTCACAGACACAAAGAGACACTAATACACACACTCGCAGACACACAGAGACACACACTCACAGATACACCGAGACACTAATACACACACTCACAGACACTCAGAGACACTAATACACACACTCACAGACACACAGAGACACTAATACACACACTCACAGACACACAGAGACACTAACACACAGACTCACAGACACACAGAGACACTAATACACACACTCGCAGACACACAGAGACACTAATACACACACTCACAGACACACAGAGACACTAATACACACACTCACAGACACACAGAGACACTAATACACACACTCACAGACACACAGAGACACTAATATACACACTCGCAGACACACAGAGACACTAATACACACACTCACAGACACACAGAGACACTAATACACACACTCACAGACACACAGAGACACGAATACACACACTCACAGACACAAAGAGACACTAATACACACACTCGCAGACACACAGAGACACTAATACACACACTCACAGATACACAGAGACACTAATACACACACTCACAGACACACAGAGACACTAACACACACACTCCCAGACACAGAGACACTAATACACACACTCGCAGACACACAAATACACACACTCACATACACACAGAGACACTAACACACACACTCACAGACGCACAGAGACACTAATACACACACTCGCAGACACACAGAGACACTAACACACACTCACAGACACACACAGACACTAACACACACACTCACAGACACACTAATACACACTCACAGATACACCGAGACACTAACACACACACTCTCAGACACACAGAGAAACTAATACACACACTCGCAGACACACAGAGACACTAACACACACTCACAGACACACACAGACACTAACACACACACTCACAGACACACAGAGACACTAATACACACACTCACAGATACACCGAGACACTAACACACACACTCTCAGACACACAGAGACACTAATACACACACTCACAGACACAAAGAGACACTAATACACACACTCACAGACACACAGAGACACGAATACACACACTCACAGACACAAAGAGACACTAATACACACACTCGCAGACACACAGAGACACACACTCACAGATACACCGAGACACTAATACACACACTCACAGACACTCAGAGACACTAATACACACACTCACAGCCACACAGAGACACTAATACACACACTCACAGACACACAGAGACACTAATACACACATTCACAGACATACAGAGACACTCATACACACACTCGCAGACACACAAATACACACACATACACACAGAGACACTAATACACACACTCACAGACACACAGAGACACTAATACACACACTCGCAGACACATAGAGACACTAATACACACACTCACAGACACACAGAGACACTAATACACAAACTCGCAGACACACAGAGACACTAATACACACACTAACAGACACACAGAGACACTAATACACACACTCACAGACACACAGAGACACTAATACACACTCACAGACACACAGAGACACGAATACACACACTCACAGACACAAAGAGACACTAATACACACACTCGCAGACACACAGAGACACTAATACACACACTCACAGATACACCGAGACACTAATACACACACTCACAGACACTCAGAGACACTAATACACACACTCACAGATACACCGAGACACTAACACACACACTTACAGACACACAGAGACACTAATACACACACTCGCAGACACACAGAGACACTAATACACACACTCGCAGACACACAGAGACACCAACACACACTCACAGACACACACAGACACTAACACACACACTCACAGACACACAGACACTAATACACACACTCACAGATACACCGAGACACTAACACACACACTCTCAGACACACAGAGACACTAATACACACACTCACAGACACAAAGAGACACTAATACACACACTCACAGACACACAGAGACACGAATACACACACTCACAGACACAAAGAGACACTAATACACACACTCGCAGACACACAGAGACACACACTCACAGATACACCGAGACACTAATACACACACTCACAGACACTCAGAGACTCTAATACACACACTCACAGACACACAGAGACACTAATACACACACTCACAGACACACAGAGACACTAACACCCACACTCACAGACACACAGAGACACTAATACACACACTCACAGACACACAGAGACACTAATACACACACTCACAGACACACAGAGACACTAATACACACACTCACAGACACACAGAGACACTAATACACACACTCACAGACACATATAGACACTAACACTCACACTCACAGACACACAGAGACACTAATACACACACTCGCAGACACACAGAGACACTAATACACACACTCACAGACACACAGAGACACTAATACACACACTCACAGACACACAGAGACACGAATACACACACTCACAGACACAAAGAGACACTAATACACACACTCGTAGACACACAGAGACACTAATACACACACTCACAGATACGCAGAGACACTAATACACACACTCACAGACACACAGAGACACTAACACACACACTCTCAGACACAGAGACACTAATACACACACTCGCAGACACACAAATACACACAATCACATACACACAGAGACACTAACACACACACTCACAGACACACAGAGACACTAATACACACACTCGCAGACACACAGAGACACTAACACACACTCACAGACACACACAGACACTAACACACACACTCACAGACACACTAATACACACTCACAGATACACCGAGACACTAACACACACACTCTCAGACACACAGAGACACTAATACACACACTCACAGACACAAAGAGACACTAATACACACACTCACAGACACACAGAGACACGAATACACACACTCACAGACACAAAGAGACACTAATACACACACTCGCAGACACACAGAGACACACACTCACAGATACACCGAGACACTAATACACACACTCACAGACACTCAGAGACACTAATACACACACTCACAGACACACAGAGACACTAATACACACACTCAAAGACACACAGAGACACTAACACACACACTCACAGACACACAGAGACACTAATACACACACTCGCAGACACACAGAGACACTAATACACACACTCACAGACACACAGAGACACTAACACACACTCACAGACACACACAGACACTAACACACACACTCACAGACACACTAATACACACTCACAGATACACCGAGTCACTAACACACACACTCTCAGACACACAGAGACACTAATACACACACTCACAGACACAAATAGACGCTAATACACACACTCACAGACACACAGAGACACGAATACACACACTCACAGACACAAAGAGACACTAATACACACACTCGCAGACACACAGAGACACACACTCACAGATACACCGAGACACTAATACACACACTCACATACACTCAGAGACACTAATACACACACTCACAGACACACAGAGACACTAATACACACACTCACAGACACACAGAGACACTAACACACACACTCACAGACACACAGAGACACTAATACACACACTCGCAGACACACAGAGACACTAATACACACACTCACAGACACACAGAGACACTAATACACACACTCACAGACACACAGAGACACTAATACATACACTCACAGACACACAGAGACACTAATATACACACTCGCAGACACACAGAGACACTAATACACACACTCACAGACACACAGAGACACTAATACACACACTCACAGACACACAGAGACACGAATACACACACTCACAGACACAAAGAGACACTAATACGCACACTCGCAGACACACAGAGACACTAATACACACACTCACAGATACACAGAGACACTAATACACACACTCACAGACACACAGAGACACTAACACACACACTCCCAGACACAGAGACACTAATACACACACTCGCAGACACACAAATACACACACTCACATACACACAGAGACACTAACACACACACTCACAGACGCACAGAGACACTAATACACACACTCGCAGACACACAGAGACACTAACACACACTCACAGACACACACAGACACTAACACACACACTCACAGACATACTAATACACACTCACAGATACACCGAGACACTAACACACACACTCTCAGACACACAGAGAAACTAATACACACACTCGCAGACACACAGAGACACTAACACACACTCACAGACACACACAGACACTAACACACACACTCACAGACACACAGAGACACTAATACACACACTCACAGATACACCGAGACACTAACACACACACTCTCAGACACACAGAGACACTAATACACACACTCACAGACACAAAGAGACACTAATACACACACTCACAGACACACAGAGACACGAATACACACACTCACAGACACAAAGAGACACTAATACACACACTCGCAGACACACAGAGACACACACTCACAGATACACCGAGACACTAATACACACACTCACAGACACTCAGAGACACTAATACACACACTCACAGCCACACAGAGACACTAATACACACACTCACAGACACACAGAGACACTAATACACACATTCACAGACATACAGAGACACTCATACACACACTCGCAGACACACAAATACACACACATACACACAGAGACACTAATACACACACTCACAGACACACAGAGACACTAATACACACACTCGCAGACACATAGAGACACTAATACACACACTCACAGACACACAGAGACACTAATACACAAACTCGCAGACACACAGAGACACTAATACACACACTCACAGACACACAGAGACACTAATACACACACTCACAGACACACAGAGACACTAATACACACTCACAGACACACAGAGACACGAATACACACACTCACAGACACAAAGAGACACTAATACACACACTCGCAGACACACAGAGACACTAATACACACACTCACAGATACACCGAGACACTAATACACACACTCACAGACACTCAGAGACACTAATACACACACTCACAGATACACCGAGACACTAACACACACACTCACAGACACACAGAGACACTAATACACACACTCGCAGACACACAGAGACACTAATACACACACTCGCAGACACACAGAGACACTAACACACACTCACAGACACACACAGACACTAACACACACACTCACAGACACACAGAGACACTAATACACACACTCACAGATACACTGAGACACTAACACACACACTCTCAGACACACAGAGACACTAATACACACACTCACAGACACAAAGAGACACTAATACACACACTCACAGACACACAGAGACACGAATACACACACTCACAGACACAAAGAGACACTAATACACACACTCGCAGACACACAGAGACACACACTCACAGATACACCGAGACACTAATACACACACTCACAGAAACTCAGAGACACTAATACACACACTCACAGACACACAGAGACACTAATACACACACTCACAGACACACAGAGACACTAACACCCACACTCACAGACACACAGAGACACTAATACACACACTCACAGACACACAGAGACACTAATGCACACACTCACAGACACACAGAGACACTAATACACACACTCACAGACACACAGAGACACTAATACACACACTCACAGACACATATAGACACTAACACTCACACTCACAGACACACAGAGACACTAATACACACACTCGCAGACACACAGAGACACTAATACACACACTCACAGACACACAGAGACACTAATACACACACTCACAGACACACAGAGACACGAATACACACACTCACAGACACAAAGAGACACTAATACACACACTCGCAGACACACAGAGACACTAATACACACACTCACAGATACACAGAGACACTAATACACACACTCACAGACACACAGAGACACTAACACACACACTCTCAGACACAGAGACACTAATACACACACTCGCAGACACACAAATACACACAATCACATACACACAGAGACACTAACACACACACTCACAGACACACAGAGACACTAATACACACACTCGCAGACACACAGAGACACTAACACACACTCACAGACACACACAGACACTAACACACACACTCACAGACACACTAATACACACTCACAGATACACCGAGACACTAACACACACACTCTCAGACACACAGAGACACTAATACACACACTCACAGACACAAAGAGACACTAATACACACACTCACAGACACACAGAGACACGAATACACACACTCACAGACACAAAGAGACACTAATACACACACTCGCAGACACACAGAGACACACACTCACAGATACACCGAGACACTAATACACACACTCACAGACACTCAGAGACACTAATACACACACTCACAGACACACAGAGACACTAATACACACACTCACAGACACACAGAGACACTAACACACACACTCACAGACACACAGAGACACTAATACACACACTCGCAGACACACAGAGACACTAATACACACACTCACAGACACACAGAGACACTAATACACACACTCACAGACACACAGAGACACTAATACACACACTCACAGACACACAGAGACACTAATACACACACTCGCAGACACACAGAGACACTAATACACACACTCACAGACACACAGAGACACTAATACACACACTCACAGACACACAGAGACACGAATACACACACTCACAGACACAAAGAGACACTAATACACACACTCGCAGACACACAGAGACACTAATACACACACTCACAGATACACAGAGACACTAATACACACACTCACAGACACACAGAGACACTAACACACACACTCTCAGACACAGAGACACTAATACACACACTCGCAGACACACAAATACACACTCTCACATACACACAGAGACACTAACACACACACTCACAGACACACAGAGACACTAATACACACACTCGCAGACACACAGAGACACTAACACACACTCACAGACACACACAGACACTAACACACACACTCACAGACACACTAATACACACTCACAGATACACCGAGACACTAACACACACACTCTCAGACACACAGAGACACTAATACACACACTCACAGACACAAAGAGACACTAATACACACACTCACAGACACACAGAGACACGAATACACACACTCACAGACACAAAGAGACACTAATACACACACTCGCAGACACACAGAGACACACACTCACAGATACACCGAGACACTAATACACACACTCACAGACACTCAGAGACACTAATACACACACTCACAGACACACAGAGACACTAATACACACACTCACAGACACACAGAGACACTAACACACACACTCACAGACACACAGAGACACTAATACACACACTCGCAGACACACAGAGACACTAATACACACACTCACAGACACACAGAGACACTAATACACACACTCACAGACACACAGAGACACTAATACACACACTCACAGACACACAGAGACACTAATACACACACTCACATACACACAGAGACACTAACACACACACTCACAGACACACAGAGACACTAATACACACACTCGCAGACACACAGAGACACTAATACACACACTCACAGACACACAGAGACACTAATACACACACTCACAGACACACAGAGACACGAATACACACACTCACAGACACAAAGAGACACTAATACACACACTCGCAGACACACAGAGACACTAATACACACACTCACAGATACACAGAGACACTAATACACACACTCACAGACACACAGAGACACTAACACACACACTCTCAGACACAGAGACACTAATACACACACTCGCAGACACACAAATACACACTCTCACATACACACAGAGACACTAACACACTCTCAGACACAGAGACACGAATACACACACTCACAGACACACATAGAGACACTAATACACACACACACACTTATGCACATTCTCACAGACACACAGAGACATACATCCACACACCCACAGGCACATGGAGACTCTAATGCACACACTCTCACACACACACACAGACACTGTCATGTGTGAGTACCTGTAACAAATGGGTGTTTATAATGGGTGTGTATATAAATATCTATAGTGAAGTACCTTACAGAAATGGGTGTTTATTACTGCAGTGATGTCAGAGATTGGGTGGAGATGGGCTGTCTGTCCGCTTTTTCTTTCATTTTGGCTGTTTGCTCCAGGGTGTGTTTTAGATTTGTTATCAGTGTTGGAGCTGAAGCCAGACAGAGCAGGTGTACTGTTGATCTCTCTGCCATGAGAAACTATCTCTTGATCATTTGGTGAATTCAGAATTATAAATGTTCTCAGTAGTGAATGTAAACCTAACGTCCCTCTGGTAAAATGTGTCTGAAGTCTTCTGGGTGTCAAAAGGACAGCTTTCGGATTACTTAGTGTTGTATTCTTTGGGGGTTGAATTTGAATTAATGGTTCCTAAGTTGTTCACTCTATGTTTTAAAAAGGTTAACTTGAGCTTATAGAATAAACATTGCTTTGCTTCGAAAAATACGTTTCCATTTCTGCTGTACCCCACTGTAGTGTGGGCCATGTGCTCCCCATAACACAATCTATTAAAATTTGTGGGTCAGGGGAACTCAAAGATACACTTTGGGGTTCTCTAAACCCTGGCCCATAACACAAATACACACACTCACAGACACACAGAGACACTAATACACACACTCACATACACACAGAGACACTAATACACACACTCACAGATACACCGAGACACTAATACACACACTCACAGACACTCAGAGACACTAATACACACACTCACATACACACAGAGACACTAATACACACACTCACAGATACACCGGGACACTAATACACTCACTCGCAGACACACAGAGACACTAATACACACACTCACAGACACACAGAGACTCTAACACACACACTCACATACACACAGAGACACTAATACACACACTCACAGAAACACCGAGACACTAATACACTCACTCGCAGACACACAGAGACACTAATACACACACTCACAGACACACAGAGACACTAACACACACACTCACAGACACACTAATACACACACTCACAGACACACAGAGACACTAATACACACACTCACAGACACGCAGAGACACTAATACACACACTCACAGACACACAGAGACACTAATACACACTCACAACACACAGAGGCACTAATACACACACTCACAGACACACAGAGACACTAACACACACTCACAGATACACAGAGACACTAATACACACACTCACAGACACACAGAGACACTAATACACACACTCACAGACACACAGAGACACTAATACACACACTCACATACACACAGAGACACTAATACACACACTCACATACACACAGAGACACTAATACACACACTCACAGATACACCGAGACACTAATACACTCACTCGCAGAAACACAGAGACACTAATACACACACTCCCAGACACACAGAGACACTAATACACACACTCACATACACACAGAGACACTAATACACACACTCACAGACACACAGAGACACTAACACACACACTCACATACACACTAATACACACACTCACAGACACAGAGATACTAATACACACACTCGCAGACACACAGAGACACTAATACACACACTCACAGACACGCAGAGACACTAATACACACACTCACAGACACACAGAGACACTAATACACACACTCACAGACACACAGAGGCACTAATACACACACTCACAGACACACAGAGACACTAACACACACTCACAGATACACAGAGACACTAATACACACACTCACAGACACACAGAGACACTAATACACACACTCACAGACACACAGAGGCACTAATACACACACTCACAGATACACCGAGGCACTAATACACACACTCACAGACATACAGAGACACTAATACACACACTCACAGACACACAGAGACACTAATACACACACTCACAGACACACAGAGACACTATACACACACTCACAGACACACAGAGACACTAACACACACACTCACAGACACACAGAGACACTAACACACACACTCACAGACACACAGAGACACTAATACACACACTCACAGACACACAGAGACACTAATACACACACTCACAGACACACAGAGGCGCTAATACACACACTCACAGATACTGCAAGACACTAACACACACACTCACAGACACACAGAGACACTAATACACACACTCACAGATACACCGAGACACTAATACACACACTCGCAGACACACAGAGACACTAATACACACACTAACATACACACAGAGACACTAATACACACACTCACAGACACACAGAGACACTAACACACACACTCACAGACACACAGAGACACTAATACACACACTCACATACACACAGAGACACTAATACACACACTCACAGATACACCGAGACACTAATACACACACTCACAGACACTCAGAGACACTAATACACACACTCACATACACACAGAGACACTAATACACACACTCACAGATACACCGGGACACTAATACACTCACTCGCAGACACACAGAGACACTAATACACACACTCACAGACACACAGAGACACTAACACACACACTCACATACACACAGAGACACTAAATCACACACACTCACAGATACACCGAGACACTAATACACTCACTCGCAGACACACAGAGACACTAATACACACACTCACAGACACACAGAGACACTAACACACACACTCACAGACACACTAATACACACACTCACAGACACACAGAGACACTAATACACACACTCACAGACACGCAGAGACACTAATACACACACTCACAGACACAAAGAGACACTAATACACACACTCACAACACACAGAGGCACTAATACACACACTCACAGACACACAGAGACACTAACACACACTCACAGATACACAGAGACACTAATACACACACTCACAGACACACAGAGACACTAATACACACACTCACAGACACACAGAGACACTAATACACACACTCACATACACACAGAGACACTAATACACACACTCACATACACACAGAGACACTAATACACACACTCACAGATACACCGAGACACTAATACACTCACTCGCAGAAACACAGAGACACTAATACACACACTCACAGACACACAGGGACACTAATACACACACTCACATACACACAGAGACACTAATACACACACTCACAGACACACAGAGACACTAACACACACACTCACATACACACTAATACACACACTCACAGACACAGAGACACTAATACACACACTCGCAGACACACAGAGACACTAATACACACACTCACAGACACGCAGAGACACTAATACACACACTCACAGACACACAGAGACACTAATACACACACTCACAGACTCACAGAGGCACTAATACACACACTCACAGACACACAGAGACACTAACACACACTCACAGATACACAGAGACACTAATACACACACTCACAGACACACAGAGACACTAATACACACACTCACAGACACACAGAGGCACTAATACACACACTCACAGATACACCGAGGCACTAATACACACACTCACAGACATACAGAGACACTAATACACACACTCACAGACACACAGAGACACTAATACACACACTCACAGACACACAGAGACACTATACACACACTCACAGACACACAGAGACACTAACACACACACTCACAGACACACAGAGACACTAACACACACACTCACAGACACACAGATACACTAATACACACACTCACAGACACACAGAGACACTAATACACACACGCACAGACACACAGAGGCACTAATACACACACTCACAGATACTGCAAGACACTAACACACACACTCACAGACACACAGAGACACTAATACACACACTCACAGATACACCGAGACACTAATACACACACTCGCAGACACACAGAGACACTAATACACACACTAACAAACACACAGAGACACTAATACACACACTCACAGACACACAGAGACACTAACACACACACTCACAGACACACAGAGACACTAATACACACACTCACAGACACACAGAGGCACTAACACACACTCACAGACACACAAATACATACACTTACATACACACAGAGACACTAACACACTCTCAGACACAGAGACACTAATACACACACTCACAGACACACAGAGACACTAATACACACATTCACAGACACACAGAGACACTAACACACACTCTTTCAGACACACAGAGACACTAACACACACTCACAGCCACACAGAGACACTAATACACACACTCACATACACACAGAGACACTAATACACACACTCACAGATACACCGAGACACAAATACACACACTCACAGACACACAGAGACACAAATACACACACTCACAGACACACAGAGACACTAATACACACACTCATAGATACACCGAGACACTGATATACACTCAAAGACACACAGAGACACTAATACACACACTCATATGCACACAGAGACACTATACACACACTCACAGACACACAGAGACACTAATACACACACTCACAGACACACAGAGTCACTAATACACACACTCACATACACCATGAGACTCTAATACACACACTCACAGACACACAGAGACACTAACACACATTCGCAGACACACAGAGACACTAATACACACATTCGCAGACACACAGAGACACTAATACACACACTCCCATACACACAAACACACTAATACACACACTCACAGACACACACTCACATACACACAAAGACACACACTCACAGTCACACAGAGACACTAATACACACACTCGCAAACACACAGAGACACTGACACACACAGTCACAGTCACACAGAGACACGAATATTCACACACTCTCCCAGACACTAAGACAGACACTCACTGACACACAGAGACACTAATATACCCAGTCTCAGATACACACAGAGACACTAATCAACTCACTCACACAACTCAGACACTAATGCACACACTCACATACACTAATACATACACACAGACACACACATGCACTAATGCACAAACTCAAAGATACACACAGAGACACTAATACATACACACAGACACAGACATGCACTAATGCACAAACTCAAAGATACACACAGAGACACTAATACACACACACACACAGAAACTAATACAACCACTCACACGGACACTAATACACACACACACTGACATGCAGGTAAACTAATACACACACTCACACAAACACAGACACTAATACACACACGCAGACACACACAGACACACACATATACTAATGCACAAACTCAAATACACACACACAGACACTAATACACACACACAGACACACAGAGTCACGCATACACCACTCACACACAGACACTAATACACTCACTCACTGGCACGCAGATGCACTAAAACACACACTCGCACAACACAGAGACACTAATACACACATGCACACACACGCACATATAGTAATACACACACTCAAAGACACAGACAGACACTAACACACAAACTCACAAACACACACAGCCACACACATACACTAATGCACAAACCCAAAGACACACACAGAGACACAGACACACACACACACACAGACACTAAAACATACACACACAGACACACTAATACACTCACTCACCGACACATAGATACACTAATACACACTTATAGACACACATACAGTCACTAATACACACACTCACACACATAGACACTAATACACGGATTGGAAATTAGCAAACGTGACACCACTGTTTAAAAAAGGAGGTAGGCAGAAAGCGGGTAATTATAGGCCAGTGAGCTTAACTTCGGTAGGAGGGAAGATGCTGGAATCTATCATCAAGGAAGAAATAGCGAGGCATCTGGATGGAAATTGTCCCATTGGGCAGATGCAGCATGGGTTCATAATGGGCAGGTCGTGCCTAACTAATTTAGTGGAATTTTTGAGGACATGACCAGTGCGGTAGATAACGGGGAGCCAATGGATGTGGTATATCTGGATTTCCAGAATACCATTGACAAGGTGCCACACAAAAGGTTACTGCATAAGATAAAGATGCATGGCATTAAGGGGAAAGTAATAGCATGGATAGGGGATTGGTTACTTGATGGAAAGCAAAGAGTGGGGATTAATGGGTGTTTCTCTGGTTGGCAATCAGTAGCTAGTGGTGTCCCTCAGGGATCAGTGTTGGGCCCACAATTGTTCACAATTTACATAGATGATTTGGAGTTGGGGACAAGTTTGCAGACGACACTAAGATCAGTGGTAAAGCAAAAAGTGCAGAGGATACTGGAAGTCTGCAGAGGGATTTGGATAGGTTAAGTGAATGGGCTAGGGTCTGGTAGATGGAATACAATGTTGACAAATGTGAGGTTATCCATTTTGTAGGAATAACAGCAAAAGGGATTATTATTTAAATGATAAAATATTAAAACATGCTGCTGTGCAGAGAGACCTGGGTGTGCTAGTGCATGAGTTGCAAATAGTTGGTTTACAGGTGCAACAGGTGATTAAGAAGGCAAATGGAATTTTGTCCTTCATTGCTAGAGGGATGGAGTTTAAGACTAGGGAGGTTCTGCTGCAATTGTATAAGGTGTTAATGAGGCCACACCTGGAGTATTGTGTTCAGTTTTGGTCTCCTTACTTGAGAAAGGACGTACTGGCACTGGAGGATGTGCAGAGGAGATTCTCTAGGTTAATCCCAGATCTGAAGGGGTTGGATTACTAGGAGAGGTTGAGGAGACTGGGACTGTACTTGTTGGAATTTAGAAGGATGAGGGTTGATCTTATAGAAACATTTAAATTATGAAGGGAATAGATAGGATAGATGCGGGCAGGTTGTTTCCACTGGCGGGTGAAAGCAGAACTAGGGGGCATAGCCTCAAAATAAGGGGAAGTAGATTTAGGACTGAGTTTAGGAGGAACTTCTTCACCCAAAGGGTTGTGAAGCTATGGAATTCCTTGCCCAGTGAAGCAGTAGAGGCTCCTTCACTAAATGTTTTTAAGATAAAGATAGATAGTCTTTTGAAGAATAAAGGGATTAAGGGTTATGGTGTTCGGGCCGGAAAGTGGAGCTGAGTCCACAAAGATCAGCCATGATCTCATTGAATGGCGGAGCAGGCTCGAGGGGCCAGATGGCCTACTCCTGCTCCTAGTTCTTATGTTCTCACAGACACACGCTGGCACTAATACACACTCACAGGCTCAAAGAAACACTAATACACACTCGCAGATACACAGAGACACTAATACACACTCACAGAAACACACACAGACCCTAATATACCCACTCACAGACACAAACTGGCACCAATACACACAGACATTAACACACACACACCAGATACTAATACACACTCTAACGATGCACAGAGACAGTAATATACACACTCACAGACACAGGTAGACTCGAATGCATACACTCACACACAGCGACACTAATACACACAGTCACACACACATGCACTAATACACGCACTAACACACACACACACACACACATAAACTAATACACACACTCACTGATACACAGAGACAACAATAAACACACTCACAGACACAGGGAGATTGTAATGCACACACACAGACACACAGAGACACTAATACACACACTCACAGACACAAGCAGACACTAATACACACACCACACAGACACTAATACACAGACACTAATACACAGACTCACAGTCAGACGCAGACACTAATACACACACTAACACACAGAGACACTAATACACATTCACAGACACACAGATACACTAATACACCAACTCACACACAGAGAGGCACTAGTACACAGTTCACAGACTGACAGAGACACTAATACACAAACACACACACATTAATAGAGACACTCACACACATAGCCACTAATGCACTCACACAAACAGACACTAATGCACACATTCTCACACACACTCAGACACACACAGACACTAATACACACACTCACACACACAGAGACACGAGTACACACACTCACTGACACATAGATACACTAATACACACTCACAGACACACATACAGACACTAATACAAACACTCACAGACACAGACAACAATACACGCACTCACAGACAGACAGACACTGGCACCAATACACACATACACACTCACACACACAGACACTAATACACACACTCACAAACTCACACTGGCACTAATACACACACACACATACACTAACGCACAGACACAGATAGTAATACACACACAGTGATACACAGAGACAATAATATACACACTCACAGACACAGGGAGACTCTAATGCATACACTCACACTCACACACAGCGACACTAATACACACACTCACACACAGAGACACTAAGACACATTCACAGACACACACACACACACTAATAGAGACACTCACACACATAGACACTAATACACTCTCACACACAGTCTAATGCACACATTCTCACACACACAACGACACTCACAGATACACTAATATACACAGAAATAAAGACACACACAGACTCTAACACACACACTCAAACGTCCCTCCACACACACACCACCCTCCACACACACTACCCCCTCGACAGACACTACCCCCCCCCACACACACTAACCCCCTCAACCACAGACATACTAACCCCCCACAGACACTAACCCACCCCCACACACACTAACCCGCCCACACACACACTAACCCGCCCACACACACACTAACCCTCCCACACACACACTAACCCCCCCACACACACACTAACCCCTCCCTCACACACACTAACCCCCACCACACACACACTAACCCCTCCCTCACACACACTAACCCCCCACACACACTAACACACCCAACACACACTAACCACACCCAACACACAATAACCACCCGAACACACAATAACCCCCACCACACACTAAACCCCCCACACACACTAACACCCCCAACACACACTAACCCCCCACACACACTCACTAACCCCCACCACACACTCACTAACCCCCACCACACACACTAACCCCCACCACACACACTAACCCCCACCACACACACTAACCCCCACCACACACACACTAGCCCCCCACACACACACTATAAACTCCTCCCCCCACACACACTAACTCACCGCCCACACACACTAAACCCCTCCACACACACTATCCGTCCCACACACACACACACACACACACACACACACACACTAACCCCCCCACACACAAACACCCCCTCACACACTAACATCCCCACTACACACACACTAACCTCCGCAACAAATACATCCAATGAAAAATCTGTTTCAGTGACCTCTGTGCTGTATATAGTTAACCATTTACTGCTCAATAATCCCTGAGAGCAGGGAACAGGCAGTGTGGTCCGTGAGCCGCCAATTAAAAAGCTGTTTCAGAGACGTCTTTGCTGTATATGGTTAACCATTTACTGCTCAATAATCCCTGGGAGCAGGGGGCAGGCAGGGTGGCCTTGGGAGCCCCCAATTAAAAAGCTGTTTCAGAGACCTCTGTGCTGTATACAGTTAACCATTTATTGCTCAATAATCCCTGGGAGCAGGGGACAGGCAGTGTGGTCCGGGAGCCCCCAATTAAAAAGCTGTTTCAGAGACCTGTGTGCTGTATGTATTTAACCATTTACTGCACAATAATCCCTGGGAGCAGGGATCAGGCAGTGTGTCCGGGAGACCCCAATTAAAATGCTGTGTCAGAGACGTCTGTGCTGTATATAGTTAACCATTTACTGCTCAATAATCCCTGGGAGCAGGGGACAGGCAGTGTGGCCTCGGGAGCCGCCAATTAAAAAGCTGTTTCAGAGACTTCTGTGCTGTATATAGTTAACCATTTACTGCTCAATAATCCCTGGGAGCAGGGGACAGGCAGTGTGGCCTCGGGAGCCGCCAATTAAAAAGCTGTTTCAGAGACCTCTGTGCTGTATATAGTTAACCATTTACTGCTCAATAATCCCTGGGAGCAGGGTAGAGGCAGTGTGGCCTCGGGAGCCCACAATTAAAAGGCTGTTTCAGGGACCTCTGTGCTGTACGTATTTAACCATTTACTGCTCAATAATCCCTGGGAGCAGGGGTCACGCAGTGTGGCCTCGAGAAACCCAATTAAAAAGCTGATTCAGAGACCTCTGTGCTGTATATGGTTAACCATTTAATTATCAATAATCCCTGGGAGCAGGGAACAGGCAGTGTGGCCTCAGGAGCCCCCAGTTAAAAAGGTGTTTCAGATACTCTGTGCTGCATATAGTTAAGCATTTACTGCTCAATAATCCCTGGGAGCAGGGGACAGGCAGTGTGGCCTCGGGAGCCCCCAATTAAAAAGCTGTTTCAGAGACCTCTGTGCTGTATATGGTTAACCATTTATTGCTCAATAATCCCTGGGAGCAGGGGAGAGGCAGTGTGGCCTCGGGAGCCCCCAATTAAAAGGCTGTTTCAGAGACCTCTGTGCTGTATATAGTTAACCATTTACTTCTCAATAATCCCTGGGAGCAGGGGAAAGGCAGTGTGGCCTCGGGAGCCCCCAATTAAAAGGCTGTTTCAGAGACCTCTGTGCTGTATACAGTTAACCATTTACTGCTCAATAATCCCTGGGAGCAGGGGACAGGCAGTGTGGTCCGTGAGCCCCCAATTAAAAAGCTGTTTCAGAGACCTGTGTGCTGCATATAGCTAACCATTTACTGCTCAATAATCTCTGGGAGCAGGGGTCAGGCAGTGTGGTCCGGGAGACCCCAATTAAAATGCTGTGGCAGAGACCTCTGTGCTGTATATAGTTAACCATTTACTGCTCAATAATTCCTGGGAGCAGGGGACAGGCAGTGTGGCCTCAGGAGCCGCCAATTAAAAAGCTGTTTCAGAGACCTCTGTGCTGTATATAGTTAACCATTTACTTCTCAATAATCCCTGGGAGTAGGGTACAGGCAGTGTGGCTTCGGGAGCCCCCAATTAAAAAGCTGTTTCACAGACCTTTGTGCTGTATATAGTTAACCATTTAATTATCAATAATCTCTGGGATCAGGGGTCAGGCAGTGTGGTCCGGGAGACCCCAATTAAAATGCTGTGGCAGAGACCTCTGTGCTGTATATAGTTAACCATTTACTGCTCAATAATTCCTGGGAGCAGGGGACAGGCAGTGTGGCCTCAGGAGCCGCCAATTAAAAAGCTGTTTCAGAGACCTCTGTGCTGTATATTGTTAACCATTTACTGCTCAAAAATCCCTGGGAGCAGGGTAGAGGCAGTGTGGCCTCGGGAGCCCCCAGTTAAAAAGGTGTTTCAGATACTCTGTGCTGTATATAGTTAATCATTTACTGCTCAATATTCCCTGGGAGCAGGGGACAGGCAGTGTGGCCTCGGGAGCCGCCAATTAAAAAGCTGTTTCAGAGACCTCTGTGCTGTATATTGTTAACCATTTACTGCTCAAAAATCCCTGGGAGCAGGGTAGAGGCAGTGTGGCCTCGGGAGCCCCCAATTAAAAGGCTGTTTCAGAGACCTCTGTGCTGTATGTAGTTAACCATTTACTGCTCAATAATCCCTGGGAGCAGGGTACAGGCAGTGTAGCCTCGAGAGCACCCAATTAAAAAGCTGTTTCAGAGACCTCTGTGCTGTATGTAGTTAACCATTTACTGCTCAATAATCCCTGGGAGCAGGGAACAGGCAGTGTGGTCCGTGAGCCCCCAATTAAAAAGCTGTTTCAGAGACCTGTGTGCTGTATATAGCTAACCATTTAATGCTCAATAATCCCTGGGACCAGGGGCCAGGCAGTGTGGTCCGGGAGCCCCCAATTAAAAAGCTGTTTCACAGACCTTTGTGCTGTATATAGTTCACCATTTAATTATCAATAATCCCTGGGAGCAGGGAACAGGCAGTGTGGCCTCGGGAGCCCCCAATTAAAAAGCTGTTTCAGAGACCTGTGTGCTGTATATAGCTAACCATTTACTGCTCAATAATCCCTGGGACCAGGGGCCAGGCAGTGTCGTCCGTGATCCACAATTAAAAAGCTGTTTCAGAGACGTCTTTGCTGTATATGGTTAACGATTTACTGCTCAATAATCCCTGGGAGCAGGGGTCAGGCAGTGTGGCCTCGGGAGCTCCCAATTAAAAAGCTGTTTCAGAGACCTCTGTGCTATATATAGTTAACCATTTACTGCTCAATAATCCCTGGGAGCCGGGGACAGGCAGTGTGGTCAGGGGCCCACCAGTTAAAATGCTGTGTCAGAGACCACTGCACCTGTATATAGTTAACCATTTACTGCTCAATAATTCCTGGGAGCACGGGACAGGCAGTGTGGTCAGGGGCCCACCAGTTAAAATGCTGTGTCAGAGACCTCTGTGCCTGTATATAGTTAACCATTTACTGCTCAATAATCCTTGGTAGCAGGGGACAGGCAGTGTGGCTCTGGTAGCCCCCAATTAAAAAGGTGAATCAGTGACCTCTGTGCTGTATATAGTTAACCATTTACTGCTCAACAATCCCTGGGAGCAGGGGACAGGCAGTGTGGCCTCGGGAGCCCCCAGTTAAAAAGCTGTTTCAGAGGCCTCTGTGCAGTATATAGTTAACCATTTACTTCTCAATAATCCCAGGGAGCAGGGGACAGGCAGTGTGGCCTCGGGTGCCCCCAATTAAAAAGTTGTTTCAGAGACCTCTGTGCTGTATATAGTTAACCATTTACTGCAGAATAATCCCTGGGAGCAGGGGACAGGCAGTGTGGTCCGGGAGCCCACAATTAAAAAGCTGTTTCAGAGACCTCTGTTCTGTATATAGTTAACCATTTATCCTCAATAAACCCTGGGTGCAGGGGACAGGCAGTGTGGCCTCTCAGCACCCAATGAAAAAGCTGTTTGGGAGACCTCTGTGCTGTATACAGTTAACCATTTACTTCCCAATAATCCCTGGCAGCAGGGAAAAGGCAGTGTGGCCTCAGGAGCTTCCCAATTAAATGGCTGTTTCAGAGACCTCTGTGCTTTACGTATTTGACCATTTACTGCTCAATAATCCCTGGGAGCAGGGGTCAGTTAGTGTGGCCTCGGGAGTCCCCAATTAAAAAGCTGTTTCAGAGACCTCTGTGCTGTATATAGTTAACCATTTACTGCTCAATAATCCCTGGGAGCAGGAAACATGCAGTGTGGTCCGTGAGCCACAATTAAAAAGCTGTTTCAGAGACCTCTGTGCTGTATTTGGTTAACCATTTACTTCTCAATAATCCCTGGGAGCAGGGGACAGGCAGTGTGGCCTCGGGAGTCGCCAATTAAAAAGCTGTTTCAGAGACCTCTGTGCTGTATATAATTAACCATTTACTGCTCAATAATCCATGGGAGCAGGGGACAGGCAGTGTGGCCTCGGGAGCCCCCAGTTAAAAAGGTGTTTCAGATAATCTGTGCTGTATATAGTTAACCATTTACTGCTCAATAATCCCTGGGAGCAGTGGACAGGAAGTGTGGCCTCGGGAGCCCCCAATTAAAAGGCTGTTTCAGAGACGTCTGTGCTGTATACAGTTAACCATTTACTGCTCAATAATCCCTGGGAGAAGGGAACAGGCAGTGTGGTCCGTGAGCCACCAATTAAAAAGCCGTTTCAGAGACGTCTTTGCTGTATATAGTTAACCATTTACTGCTCAATAATCCCTGGGAGCAGGGTAGAGGCAGTGTGGCCACGGGAGCCCCCAGTTAAAAAGGTGTTTCAGATAATCTGTGCTGTATATAGTTAACCATTTACTGCTCAATAATCCCTGGGAGCAGGGGACAGGCAGTGTGACCTCGGGAGGCCCCAATTAAAAAGCTGTTTCAGAGACCTCTGTGCTGTATATAGTTAACCATTTACCGCTCAATAATCCCTGGGAGCAGGGGACAGGCAGTGTGGCCTCGGGTGGCCCCAATTAAAAAGGTGTTTCAGAGACCTCTGTGCTGTATGTATTTAACCATTTACTGCTCAATAATCCCTGGGAGCAGGTACAGGCAGTGTGGCCTCGAGAGCACCCAATTAAAAAGCTGTTTCAGAGACCTCTGTGCTGTATACAGTTCACCATTTACTGCTCAATAATCCCTGGGAGCAGGGAACAGGCAGTGTGGTCCGTGAGCCCCCAATTAAAAAGCTGTTTCAGAGACCTCTGTGCTGTATATTGTTAACCATTTACTGCTCAAAAATCCCTGGGAGCAGGGTAGATGCAGTGTGGCCTTGGGAGCCCCCAATTAAAAGGCTGTTTCAGATACTCTGTGCTGTATGTATTTAACCATTTACTGCTCAATAATGCCTGGGAGCAGGTACAGGCAGTGTGGCCTCGCGAGCACCCAATTAAAAAGCTGTTTCAGAGACCTGTGTACTGTATCTAGCTAACCATTTACTGCTCAATAATCTCTGGGAGCAGGGGTCAGGCAGTGTGGTCCGGGAGACCCCAATTAAAATGCTGTGGCAGAGACCT
Source organism: Scyliorhinus torazame (assembly GCF_047496885.1). Lineage (NCBI taxonomy): Eukaryota > Metazoa > Chordata > Chondrichthyes > Carcharhiniformes > Scyliorhinidae > Scyliorhinus > Scyliorhinus torazame. The sequence goes on from NW_027307840.1 coordinate 405,886, forward strand.
CTGTGCAGTATATAGTTAACCATTTACTGCTCAATAATCCCTGGGAGCAGGGTAGAGGCAGTGTGGCCTCGGGAGCCCCCAGTTAAAAAGGTGTTTCAGATACTCTGTGCTGTATATAGTTAACCATTTACTGCTCAATATTCCCTGGGAGCAGGGGACAGGCAGTGTGGCCTCGGGAGCCGCCAATTAAAAAGCTGTTTCAGAGACCTCTGCGCCTGTATATAGTTAACCATTTACTGCTCAATAATCCCTGGGAGCAGGGACAGGCAGTGTGGTCCGGGAGCACCCATTTAAAAAGCTGTTTCAGAGACTTCTGCGCCTGAATATAGTTAACCATTTACTGCTCAATAATCCCTGGGAGCAGGGGACAGGCAGTGTGGCCTCGGGAGCCCCCAGTTAAAAAGCTGTTTCAGAGACCTCTGTGCTGTACGTACTTAACCACTTACTTCCCAATAATCCCTGGGAGCAGGGGACAGGCATTGTGGCCTCGGGAGCCCCCAATTAAAAAGCTGTTTCAGATACTCTGTGCTGTATATACTTAACCATTTACTGCTCAATAATCCCTGGGAGCAGGGGACGGGCAGTGTGGTCCGGGAGCCCCCAATTAAAATGCTGTGTCAGAGAACACTGCGCCTGTATATAGTTAACCATTTACTGCTCAATAATCCCTGGGAGCAGGGGTCAGGTAGTGTGGCCTCGGGAGCCCCCAATTATAAAGCTGTTTCAGATACTCTGTGCTGTATATACTTAACCATTTACTGCTCAATAATCCCTGGGAGCAGTGGACAGGCAGTGTGGTCCGGGAGCCCCCAATTAAAATGCTGTGTCAGAGAACACTGCGCCTGTATATAGTTAACCATTTACTGCTCAATAATCCCTGTGAGCAGGAGACAGGCAGTGTGGCCCCGCAGCACCCAATGAAAAAGCTGTTTGGGAGACCTCTGTGCTGTATACAGTTAACCATTTACTTCCCAATAATCCCTGGCAGCAGGGAAAAGGCAGTGTGGCCTCAGGAGCCCCCAGTTAAAAACGTGTTTCAGATACTCTGTGCTGTATATAGTTATCCATTTACTGCTCAATAATCCCTGGGAGTAGGTGACAGGCAGTGTGGACTCGGGAGCCCCCAATTGAAAAGCTGTTTCAGAGACCTCTGTGCCTGTATATAGTTAACCATTTACTGGTCAGTAATCCCTGGGAGAAGGGGACAAGCAGTGTGGTCCTGGAGCCCCCAGTTAAAAAGGTGTTTCAAGTACTCTGTGCTGTATATAGTTAACCATTTACTGCTCAATAATCCCTGCGAGCAGGGGACAGGCAGTGTGGCATCGGGAGTCCCCAGTTAAAAAGGTGTTTCAGATACTGTGTGCTGTATATAGTTAACCATTTACTGCTCAATAATCCCTGGGAGCAACGGACAGGCAGTGTGGCCTCGGGAGCCCACAGTTAAAAAGGTGTTTCAGATACTCTGTGCTGTATATAGTTAACCATTTACTGCTCAATAATCCCTCTGAGCAGGGGACAGGCAGTGTGGTCCGGGAGCTCCCAATTAAAAAGCTGTTTCAGAGACCTCTGTGCTGTATATAGTTAACCAATTACTGCTCAATATTCCCTGGGAGCAGGGGACAGGCAGTGTGGCCTCGGGAACCGCCAATTAAAAAGCTGTTTCAGAGACCTCTGTGCTGTATATTGTTAACCATTTACTGCTCAAAAATCCCTGGGAGCAGGGTAGAGGCAGTGTGGCCTCGGGAGCCCCCAATTAAAAGGCTGTTTCAGAGACCTCTGTGCTGTATGTATTTAACCATTTACTGCTCAATAATCCCTGGGAGCAGGTACAGGCAGTGTGGCCTCGAGAGCACCCAATTAAAAAGCTGTTTCAGAGACCTCTGTGCTGTATACAGTTAACCATTTACTGCTCAATAATCCCTGGGAGCAGGGAACAGGCAGTGTGGTCCATGAGCCCCCAATTAAAAAGCTGTTTCAGAGACCTGTGTGCTGTATATAGCTAACCATTTACTGCTCAATAATCCCTGGGAGCAGGGAACAAGCAGTGTGGTCCATGAGCCCCGAATTAAAAAGCTGTTTCAGAGACCTGTGTGCTGTATATAGCTAACCATTTACTGCTCAATAATCCCTGGGACCAGGGGCCAGGCAGTGTGGTCCGGGAGCCCCCAATTAAAAAGCTGTTTTAGAGACCTCTGTGCTCTACATAGTTAACCATTTACTGCTCAATAATCCCTGGGAGCAGGGGACATGCAGTGTGGCCTCGGGAGCCGTCAATTAAAAAGCTGTTTCAGAGACCTCTGTGCTGTAAATAGTTAACCATTTACTGCTCAATAATCCCTGGGAGCAGGATAGAGGCAGTGTGGCCTCGGGAGCCCCCAATTAAAAGGCTGTTTCAGAGACCTCTGTGCTGTACGTATTTAACCATTTACTGCTCAATAATCCCTGGGAGCAGGGGTCACGCAGTGTGGCCTCGAGAACCCCAATTAAAAAGCTGATTCAGAGACCTCTGTGCCTGTATATAGTTAACCATTTACTGCTCAATAATCCCTGAGAGCAAGGGTCAGGCAGTGTGGTCTGGGAGCCCTCGATTAAAAGCTGTTTCAGTGACCTCTGCGCCTGTATATAGTTAACCATTTACTGCTCAATAATCCCTGGGAGCAAGGGACAGGCAGTGTGGTCCGGGAGCACCCATTTAAAAAGCTGTTTCAGAGACTTCTGCGCATGAATATAGTTAACCATTTACTGCTCAATAATCCTTCGGAGCACGGGACAGGCAGTGTAGCCTCGGGTGCCCCCAATTAAAAGGCTGTTCCCGAGATCTCTGTGCTGTATATATAGTTAACCATTTACTGCTCAATAATCCCTGGGAGCAGGGGACAGGCAGTGTGGCCACGGGAGCCCCCAGTTAAAAAGGTGTTTCACAGACCTCTGTGCTGTATGTAGTTAACCATTTACTTCTCAATAAGCCCTGGGAAAAGGGGACAGGCAGTGTGGCATCGGGAGCCCCCAATTAAAAAGCTGTTTCAGATACTCTGTGCTGTATATACTTAACCATTTACTTCCCAATAATCCCTGGGAGCAGGGGACAGGCAGTGTGGCCTCGGGAGCCCCAAATTAAAAAGCTGTGACAGAAACCTCTGTGCTGTATATAGTTAACCATTTACTGCTCAATAATCCCTGGGAGCAGGGGACAGGCAGTGCGGTCCGGGAGCCCCCAATTAAAATGCTGTGTCAGAGAACACTGCGCCTGTATATAGTTAACCATTTACTGCTCAATAATCCCTTGGAGCAGGGGACAGGCAGTGTGGTCTCTCAGCACCCAATGAAAAAGCTGTTTGGGAGACCTCTGTGCTGTATACAGTTAACCATTTACTTCCCAATAATCCCTGGCAGCAGGGAAAAGGCAGTGTGGCCTCAGGAGCACCCAGTTAAAAAGGTGTTTCAGATATTCTGTGCTGTATATAGTTAACCATTTACTGCTCTATAATCCCTGGGAGTAGGGGACAGGCAGTGTGGACTCGGGAACCCCCAATTAAAAAGCTGTTTCAGAGACCTCTGTGCTGTATATAGTTAACCATTTACTGCTCAATAATCCCTGGGAGCAGGGGACAGGCAGTGTGGTCCGGGAGCCCCCAGTTAAAAAGGTGTTTCAGATACTCTGTGCTGTATATAGTTAACCATTTACTGCTCAATAATCCCTGGGAGCAACGGACAGGCAGTGTGGCCTCGGGAGCCCACAGTTAAAAAGGTGTTTCAGATAATCTGTGCTGTATATAGTTAACCATTTACTGCTCAATAATCCCTCTGAGCAGGGGACAGGCAGTGTGGTCCGGTAGCTCCCAATTAAAAAGCTGTTTCAGAGACCTCTGTGCCTGTATATAGTTAAACAATTACTGCTCAATAATCCCTGGGAGCAGGGGTAGGCTGTTTGGCCTTGGGAGTCCCCAATTAAAAAGCTGTTTCAGAGACCTTTGTGCCTGTATATAGTTAACCAATTACTGCTCAATAATCCCTGGGAGCAGGGGTAGGCTGTTTGGCCTTGGGAGTCCCCAATTAAAAAGCTGTTTCAGAGACCTTTGTGCCTGTATATAGTTAACCAATTACTGCTCAATAATCCCTGGGAGCAGGGGACAGGTAGTTTGGCCTCGGGTGCCCATAATTAAAAAGCTGTTTCAGATTCCTCTATGCTGTATATAGTTAACCGTGTACTTCCCAATAATCCCTGGGAGCAGGGGACAGGCAGTGTGGCCTCGGGAGCTCCCAATTAAAAAGCTGTTTCAGAGACCTCTGTGCCTGTATATAGTAAACCATTTACTGCTCAATAATCCCTCGGAGCAGGGGACAGGCAGTGTGGTCCGGGAGCCCCCTATTAAAAAGCTGTTTCAGAGACCTCTGTGCTGTATATAGTTAACCATTTACTGCTAAATAATCCCTGGGAGCAGGGTACAGGAAGTGTGGCCTCAGGCGCCCCCAATTAAAAAGCTGTTTCAGATACTCTGTGCTGTATATAGTTAACCAATTTCTGCTCAATAATCCCTGGGAGCAGGGGACAGGCAGTGTGGCCTCGGGAGCCGCCAATTAAAAAGCTGTTTCAGAGACCTCTGTGCTGTATATTGTTAACCATTTACTGCTCAAAAATCCCTTGGAGCAGGGTAGAGGCAGTGTGGCCTCGGGAGCCCCTAATTAAAAGGCTGTTTCAGAGACCTGTGCTGTATGTATTTAACCATTTACTGCTCAATAATCCCTGGGAGCAGGTACAGGCAGTGTGGCCTCGAGAGCACCCAATTAAAAAGCTGTTTCAGAGACCTCTGTGCTGTATACAGTTAACCATTTACTTCTCAATAATCCCTGGGAGCAGGGAACAGGCAGTGTGGTCCATGAGCCCCCAATTAAAAAGCTGTTTCAGAGACCTGTGTGCTGTATATAGCTAACCATTTACTGCTCAATAATCCCTGGGAGCAGGGAACAGGCAGTGTGGTCCATGAGCCCCCAATTAAAAAGCTGTTTCAGAGACCTGTGTGCTGTATATAGCTAACCATTTACTGCTCAATAATCCCTGGGACCAGGGGCCAGGCAGTGTGGTCCGGGAGCCCCCAATTAAAAAGCTGTTTTAGAGACCTCTGTGCTCTACATAGTTAACCATTTACTGCTCAATAATCCCTGGGAGCAGGGGACATGCAGTGTGGCCTCGGGAGCCGCCAATTAAAAAGCTGTTTCAGAGACCTCTGTGCTGTAAATAGTTAACCATTTACTGCTCAATAATCCCTGGGAGCAGGATAGAGGCAGTGTGGCCTCGGGAGCCCCCAATTAAAAGCCTGTTTCAGAGACCTCTGTGCTGTACGTATTTAACCATTTACTGCTCAATAATCCCTGGGAGCAGGGGTCACGCAGTGTGGCCTCGAGAACCCCAATTAAAAAGCTGATTCAGAGACCTCTGTGCCTGTATATAGTGAACCATTTACTGCTCAATAATCCCTGAGAGCAAGGGTCAGGCAGTGTTGTCCGGGAGCCCACGATTAAAAAGCTGTTTCAGTGACCTCTGCGCCTGTATATAGTTAACCATTTACTGCTCAATAATCCCTGGGAGCAAGGGACAGGCAGTGTGGTCCGGGAGCACCCATTTAAAAAGCTGTTTCAGAGACTTCTGCGCCGGAATATAGTTAACCATTTACTGCTCAATAATCCTTCGGAGCAGGGGACAGGCAGTGTAGCCTCGGGTGCCCCCAATTAAAAAGCTGTTCCCGAGATCTCTGTGCTGTATATAGTTAACCATTTACTGCTCAATAATCCCTGGGAGCAGGGGACAGGCAGTGTGGCCTCGGGAGCCCCCAGTTAAAAAGGTGTTTCAGAGACCTCTGTGCTGTATGTAGTTAACCATTTACTGTTCAATAATCCCTGGGAGCAGGGGTCAGGTAGTGTGGCCTCGGGAGCCCCCAGTTAAAAAGCTGTTTCAGAGACCTCTGTGCTGTACGTAGTTAACCATTTACTTCCCAATAATCCCTGGGAGCAGGGTACAGGCAGTGTGGCCTCGGGAGCCCCAAATTAAAAAGCTGTGTCTGAGACCTCTATGCTGTATATAGTTAACCATTTACTTCTCAATAAGCCCTGGGAACAGGGGACAGGCAGTGTGGCATCGGGAGCCCCCAATTAAAAAGCTGTTTCAGATACTCTGTGCTGTATATAGTTAACCATTTACTGCTCAATAATCCCTCGGAGCATGGGACAGGCAGTGTGGTCCGGGAGCCCCCTATTAAAAAGCTGTTTCAGAGACCTCTGTGCTGTATATAGTTAACCATTTACTGCTCAATAATCCCTGGGAGCAGGGTACAGGAAGTGTGGCCTCAGGCGCCCCCAATTAAAAAGCTGTTTCAGAGACCTCTGTGCTGTATATAGTTAACCATTTACTGCTCAATAATCCCTGGGAGCAGGGGACAGGCAGTGTGGCCTCGGGAGGCCCCAATTAAAAAGCTGTTTCAGTGACCTCTGCGCCTGTATATAGTTAACCATTTACTGCTCAATAATCCCTGGGAGCAGGGGACAGGCAGTGCGGTCCCGGAGCCCCCAATTAAAATGCTGTGTCAGAGAACACTGCGCCTGTATATAGTTAACCATTTACTGCTCAATAATCCCTTGGAGCAGGGGACAGGCAGTGTGGTCTCTCAGCACCCAATGAAAAAGCTGTTTGGGAGACCTCTGTGCTGTATACAGTTAACCATTTACTTCCCAATAATCCCTGGCAGCAGGGAAAAGGCAGTGTGGCCTCAGGAGCACCCAGTTAAAAAGGTGTTTCAGATACTCTGTGCTGTATATAGTTAACCATTTACTGCTCTATAATCCCTGGGAGTAGGGGACAGGCAGTGTGGACTCGGGAACCCCCAATTAAAAAGCTGTTTCAGAGACCTCTGTGCTGTATATAGTTAACCATTTACTGCTCAATAATCCCTGGGAGCAGGGGACAGGCAGTGTGGTCCGGGAGCCCCCAGTTAAAAAGGTGTTTCAGATACTCTGTGCTGTATATAGTTAACCATTTACTGCTCAATAATCCCTGGGAGCAACGGACAGGCAGTGTGGCCTCGGGAGCCCACAGTTAAAAAGGTGTTTCAGATAATCTGTGCTGTATATAGTTAACCATTTACTGCTCAATAATCCCTCTGAGCAGGGGACAGGCAGTGTGGTCCGGTAGCTCCCAATTAAAAAGCTGTTTCAGAGACCTCTGTGCCTGTATATAGTTAAACAATTTCTGCTCAATAATCCCTGGGAGCAGGGGTAGGCTGTTTGGCCTTGGGAGTCCCCAATTAAAAAGCTGTTTCAGAGACCTTTGTGCCTGTATATAGTTAACCAATTACTGCTCAATAATCCCTGGGAGCAGGGGTAGGCTGTTTGGCCTTGGGAGTCCCCAATTAAAAAGCTGTTTCAGAGACCTTTGTGCCTGTATATAGTTAACCAATTACTGCTCAATAATCCCTGGGAGCAGGGGACAGGTAGTTTGGCCTCGGGTGCCCATAATTAAAAAGCTGTTTCAGAGTCCTCTATGCTGTATATAGTTAACCGTGTACTTCCCAATAATCCCTGGGAGCAGGGGACAGGCAGTGTGGCCTCGGGAGCTCCCAATTAAAAAGCTGTTTCAGAGACCTCTGTGCCTGTATATAGTTAACCATTTACTGCTCAATAATCCCTCGGAGCAGGGGACAGGCAGTGTGGTCCGGGAGCCCCCTATTAAAAAGCTGTTTCAGAGACCTCTGTGCTGTATATAGTTAACCATTTACTGCTAAATAATCCCTGGGAGCAGGGTACAGGAAGTGTGGCCTCAGGCGCCCCCAATTAAAAAGCTGTTTCAGATACTCTGTGCTGTATATAGTTAACCAATTACTGCTCAATATTCCCTGGGAGCAGGGGACAGGCAGTGTGGCCTCGGAAGCCGCCAATTAAAAAGCTGTTTCAGAGACCTCTGTGCTGTATATTGTTAACCATTTACTGCTCAAAAATCCCTTGGAGCAGGGTAGAGGCAGTGTGGCCTCGGGAGCCCCCAATTAAAAGGCTGTTTCAGAGACCTGTGCTGTATGTATTTAACCATTTACTGCTCAATAATCCCTGGGAGCAGGTACAGGCAGTGTGGCCTCGAGAGCACCCAATTAAAAAGCTGTTTCAGAGACCTCTGTGCTGTATACAGTTAACCATTTACTGCTCAATAATCCCTGGGAGCAGGGAACAGGCAGTGTGGTCCATGAGCCCCCAATTAAAAAGCTGTTTCAGAGACCTGTGTGCTGTATATAGCTAACCATTTACTGCTCAATAATCCCTGGGAGCAGGGAACAGGCAGTGTGGTCCATGAGCCCCCAATTAAAAAGCTGTTTCAGAGACATGTGTGCTGTATATAGCTAACCATTTACTGCTCAATAATCCCTGGGACCAGGGGCCAGGCAGTGTGGTCCGGGAGCCCCCAATTAAAAAGCGGTTTTAGAGACCTCTGTGCTCTACATAGTTAACCATTTACTGCTCAATAATCCCTGGGAGCAGGGGACATGCAGTGTGGCCTCGGGAGCCGCCAATTAAAAAGCTGTTTCAGAGACCTCTGTGCTGTAAATAGTTAACCATTTACTGCTCAATAATCCCTGGGAGCAGGATAGAGGCAGTGTGGCCTCGGGAGCCCCCAATTAAAAGGCTGTTTCAGAGACCTCTGTGCTGTACGTATTTAACCATTTACTGCTCAATAATCCCTGGGAGCAGGGGTCACGCAGTGTGGCCTCGAGAACCCCAATTAAAAAGCTGATTCAGAGACCTCTGTGCCTGTATATAGTGAACCATTTACTGCTCAATAATCCCTGAGAGCAAGGGTCAGGCAGTGTTGTCCGGGAGCCCACGATTAAAAAGCTGTTTCAGTGACCTCTGCGCCTGTACATAGTTAACCATTTACTGCTCAATAATCCCTGGGAGCAAGGGACAGGCAGTGTGGTCCGGGAGCACCCATTTAAAAAGCTGTTTCAGAGACTTCTGCGCCTGAATATAGTTAACCATTTACTGCTCAATAATCCTTCGGAGCAGGGGACAGGCAGTGTAGCCTCGGGTGCCCCCAATTAAAAAGCTGTTCCCGAGATCTCTGTGCTGTATATAGTTAACCATTTACTGCTCAATAATCCCTGGGAGCAGGGGACAGGCAGTGTGGCCTCGGGAGCCCCCAGTTAAAAAGGTGTTTCAGAGACCTCTGTGCTGTATGTAGTTAACCATTTACTGTTCAATAATCCCTGGGAGCAGGGGTCAGGTAGTGTGGCCTCGGGAGCCCCCAGTTAAAAAGCTGTTTCAGAGACCTCTGTGCTGTACGTAGTTAACCATTTACTTCCCAATAATCCCTGGGAGCAGGGTACAGGCAGTGTGGCCTCGGGAGCCCCAAATTAAAAAGCTGTGTCTGAGACCTCTATGCTGTATATAGTTAACCATTTACTTCTCAATAAGCCCTGGGAACAGGGGACAGGCAGTGTGGCATCGGGAGCCCCCAATTAAAAAGCTGTTTCAGATACTCTGTGCTGTATATACTTAACCATTTACTTCCCAATAATCCCTGGGAGCAGGGGACAGGCAGTGTGGCCTCGGGAGCCCCAAATTAAAAAGCTGTGACAGAAACCTCTGTGCTGTATATAGTTAACCATTTACTGCTCAATAATCCCTGGGAGCAGGGGACAGGCAGTGTGGCTCCGGGAGCCCCCAATTAAAAAACTGTTTCAGAGACCTCTGTGCCTGTATATAGTTAACCATTTACTGCTCAATAATCCCTCGGAGCAGGGGACAGGCAGTGTGGTCCGGGAGCCCCCTATTAAAAAGCTGTTTCAGAGACCTCTGTGCTGTATATAGTTAACCATTTACTGCTCAATAATCCCTGGGAGCAGGGTACAGGAAGTGTGGCCTCAGGCGCCCCCAATTAAAAAGCTGTTTCAGAGACCTCTGTGCTGTATATAGTTAACCATTTACTGCTCAATAATCCCTGGGAGCAGGGGACAGGCAGTGTGGCCTCGGGAGGCCTCAATTAAAAAGCTGTTTCAGTGACCTCTGCGCCTGTATATAGTTAACCATTTACTGCTCAATAATCCCTGGGAGCAGGGGTCAGGCAGTGTGGCCTCGGGAGCCCCCAGTTAAAAAGGTGTTTCAGATACTCTGTGCTGTATATAGTTAACCATTTACTGCTCAATAATTCCTGGGAGTAGGGGACAGGCAGTGTGGACTCCGGAGCCCCCAATTAAAAAGCTGTTTCAGAGACCTCTGTGCCTGTATATAGTTAACCATTTACTGCTCAATAATCCCTGGGAGCAGGGGACAGGCAGTGTGGCCTCGGGAGCCCCCCATTAAAAAGCTGTTTCAGAGACCTCTGTGCTGTTTATAGCTAACCATTTACTGCTCAATATTCCCTGGGAGCAGGGAGCAGGCAGTGTGGCCTGGCAGCACCCAATGAAAAAGCTGTTTCAGAGACCTCTGTGCTGTACGTATTTAACCATTTACTGCTCAATAATCCCTGGGAGAAGGGGACAGGTAGTGTGGCCTCGGGAGCCCCCAGTTCAAAAGGTGTTTCAGATACTCTGTGCTGTATATAGTTAACCATTTACTGCTCAATAATCCCTGGGAGCAGGGGACAGGCAGTGTGGCCTCGGGAGCCCCCACTTAAAAAGGTGTTTCAGATACTCTATGCTGTATATAGTTAACCATTTACTGCTCAATAATCCCTGCGAGCAGGGAACAGGCAGTGCGGCCTCGGGAGTCCACAGTTAAAAAGGTGTTTCAGATACTCTCTGCTGTATATAGTTAACCATTTACTGCTCAATAATCCCTGGGAGCAACGGACAGGCAGTGTGGCCTCGGGAGCCCCCAGTTAAAAAGGTGTTTCAGATACTCTGTGCTGTATATAGTTAACCATTTACTGCTCAATAATCCCTCTGAGCAGGGGACAGGCAGTGTGGTCCGGGAGCTCCCAATTAAAAAGCTGTTTCAGAGACCTCTGTGCCTCTATATAGTTAATCATTTACTGCTCAATAATCCCTGGGAGCAGGTGACAGGTAGTTTGGTCTCGGGAGCCCCCAGTTAAAAAGGTGTTTCAGAGACCTCTATGCTGTATATAGTTAACCGTGTACGTCCCAATAATCCCTGGGAGCAGGGGACAGGTAGTTTGGTCTCGGGAGCCCCCAATTAAAAAGGTGTTACAGAGCCCTCTATGCTGTATATAGTTAACCATTTACTGCTCAATAATCCCTCGGAGCAGGGGACAGGCACTGTGGTCCGGGAGCCCCCAATTAAAAAGCTGTTTCAGAGTCCTCTGTGCTGTATATAGTTAACCATTTACTGCTCAGCAATCCCTGGGAACAGGGGTCAGGCAGTGTGGCCTCGGGAGCCAACAATTAAAAAGCTGTTTCAGAGACCTCTATGCTGTATCTAGTTAACCGTGTACTTCCCAATAATCCCTGGGAGAAGGGGACAGGTAGTTTGGTCTCGGGAGCCCCCAGTTAAAAAGGTGTTTCAGAGACCTCTATGCTGTATAGAGTTAACAATTTACTGCTCAATAATCCGTGGGAGCAGGGGACAGGCAGCGTGGCTCCGGGAGCCCCCAGTTAAAAAGCTGTTTCAGTGACCTCTGCGCCTGTATATAGTTAACCATTTACTGCTCAATAATCCCTGGGAGCAGGGAAAGGCAGTGTGGCCTCGGGGGCCCCCAATTAAAAAGCTGTTTCAGAGACCTCTGTGCCTTTATAGAGTTAACAATTTACTGCTCAATATTCCCTGGGAGCAGGGGACAGGCAGTGTGGCCTCGGGAGCCCCCAATTAAAAAGTTGTTTCAGAGACCTATGTGCTGTATACAGTTAACCATTTACTGCTCAATAATCCCTGCGAGCAAGGGACAGGCAGTGTGGTCCGGGAGCCCCCAATTAAAAAGCTGTTTCAGAGATCTCTGTGCTGTATATAGTTACCCATTTACTGCTCAATAATCCGTGGTAGCAGAGGTCAGGCAGTGTGGTCTCGATAGCCCCCAATTAAAAAGCTGTTTCAGATACTCTGTGCTGTATATAGTTAACCATTTACTGCTCAATAATCCCTGGGAGCAGGGGTCAGGCAGTGTGGCCTCGGGAGCCCCCAGTTAAAAAGCTGTTTCAGAGACGTCTGTGCTGTACGTAGTTAACCATTTACTTCCCAATAATCCCTGGGAGCAGGGTACAGGCAGTGTGGCCTCGGGAGCCCCCAGTTAAAAAGGTGTTTCAGATACTCTGTGCTGTATATAGTTAACCATTTACTGCTCAATAAACCCTGGGAGTAGGGGACAGGCAGTGTGGACTCGGGAGCCGCCAATTAAAAAGGTGTTTCAGTGACCTCTGTGCCTGTATATAGTTAACCATTTACTGCTCAATAACCCTTGGGAGCAGGGGACAGGCAGTGTGGTCCGGGAGCCCCCAATTAAAAAGCTGTTTCAGAGACCTCTGTGCTGTATATAGTTAACCATTTACTGCTCAATAATCCCTCTGAGCAGTGTACAGGCAGTGTGGTCCGGGAGCTCCCAATTAAAAAGCTGTTTCAGAGACCACTGTGCTGTATATAGTTAATCATTTACTGCTCAATAATCCCTGGGAGCAGGGGACAGGCAATGTGGCTCCGGGAGCCCCCAATTAAAAAACTGTGTCAGAGACCTCTGTGCTTTATATATTTAACCATTTACTGCTCAATAATCCCTGGGAGCAGGGGACAGACAGTGTGGCAACGGGAGCCCCCAATTAAAAAAGGTGTTTCAGAGACCTCTGTCCTGTAGATAGTTAACCATTTACTGCTCAATAATCCCTGGGAGTAGGGGACAGGCAGTGTGGACTCGGGAGCCGCCAATTAAAAAGCTGTTTCAGAGACCTCTGTGCCTGTATATAGTTAACCATTTACTGCTCAATAAACCCTCGGAGCAGGGGACAGGCAGTGTGGTCCGGGAGCCCCCAATTAAAAAGCTGTTTCAGAGACCTCTGTGCTGTATATAGTTAACCATTTACTGCTCAATAATCCCTCTGAGCAGGGGACAGGCAGTGTGGTCCGGGAGCTCCAAATTAAAAAGCTGTTTCAGAGACCTCTGTGCTGTATATAGTTAATCATTTACTGCTCAATAATCCCTGGGAGCAGGGGACAGGCAGTGTGGTCCGGGAGCCCCCAATTAAAAATCTGTGTCAGAGACCTCTGTGCTTTATATAGTTAACCATTTACTGCTCAATAATCCCTGGGAGCAGGGGACAGACAGTGTGGCTTCGGGAGCCCCCAATTAAAAATGCTGTTTCAGAGGCCTCTGTGCTGTATATAGTTAACCAATTACTGCTCAATAATCCCTGGGAGCAGGGGTCAGGCAGTGTGGACTCGGGAGCCCCCAATTAAAAATCTGTGTCAGAGACCTCTGTGCTGTATATAGTTAACCATTTACTGCTCAATAATCCCTCTGAGCAGGGGACAGGCAGTGTGGTCCGGGAGCTCCAAATTAAAAAGCTGTTTCAGAGACCTCTATGCTGTATATAGTTAACCATTTACTTCTCAATAATCCCTGGGAGCAGTGGACAGGCAGTCTGGCCTCGGGAGCCCCCAATTAAAAAGCTGTTTCAGAGACCTTTGTGCCTGTATATAGTTAACCATTTACTGCTCAATCATCCCTGGGAGCAGGGGACAGGCAGTGTGGTCCATGAGCCCACAATTAAAAAGCTTTTTCAGAGACCTCTGTGCTGTATATAGTTGACCATTTACTGCTCAGTAATCCCTGGGAGCAGGCGACAGGCAGTGTGGCCTCGCAGCACCCAATTAAATGGCTGTTTCAGAGACCTCTGTGCTGTATATAGTTAACCATTTACTGCTCAATAAACACTGGGAGCAGGGGACAGGCAGTGTGGTCCGGGAGCCCACAATTAAAAACTGTTTCAGAGACCTCTGTGCGGTATATAATTAACCATTTACTTCTCAATAATCCCTGGAAGCAGGGAGCAGACAGTGTGGCTCCGGGAGCCCCCAATTAAAAAGCTGTTTCAGATACTTCTGTGCTGTATATAGTTAACCATTTACTGCTCAATAATCCCTCTGAGCAGGGAACAGGCAGTGTGGTCCGGGAGCTCCCAATTAAAAAGCTGTTTCAGAGACCTCTGTGCTGTATATAGTTAACCAATTACAGCTCAATAATCCCTGGGAGCAGGGGTAGGCTGTTTGGCCTTGGGAGTCCCCAATTAAAAAGCTGTTTCAGAGACCTTTGTGCTGTATATAGTTAACCAATTACTGCTCAATAATCCCTGGGAGCAGGGGACAGGCAGTGTGGCCTCGGGAGCCTCCAGTTAAAAATGTGTTTCAGAGAACTCTGTGCTGTATATAGTTAACCATTTACTGCTCAATAATCCCTGGGAGCAGGGGACAGGCAGTGTGGCCTCGGGAGCCCCCAATTAAAAAGCTGTTTCAGAGGCCTCTGTGCTGTATATAGTTAACCATTTACTGCTCAATAATCCCTGGGAGCAGGGGTCAGGCAGTGTGGCCTCGGGAGCCCCCAGTTAAAAAGCTGTTTCAGAGACCTCTGTGCTGTACGTAGTTAACCATTTACTTCCCAATAATCCCTGGGAGCAGGGTACAGGCAGTGTGGCCTCGGGATCCCCCAATTAAAAAGCTGTTTCAGAGACCTCTGTGCTGTATATAGTTAACCATTTACTGCTCAATAATCCCTGGGAGTAGGGGATAGGCAGTGTGGACTCGGGAGCCGCCAATTAAAAAGCTGTTTCAGAGACCTCTGTGCCTGTATATAGTTAACCATTTACTGCTCAATAAACCCTGGGAGCAGGGGACAGGCAGTGTGGTCCGGGAGCCCCCAATTAAAAAGCTGTTTCAGAGACCTCTGTGCTGTATTTAGTTAACCATTTACTTCTCAATAATCCCTGGGAGCAGGGGAAAGGCAGTGTGGCCTCGGGAGCCCCCAATTAAAAGGCTGTTTCAGAGACCTCTGTGCTGTATACAGTTAACGATTTACTGCTCAATAATCCCTGGGAGCAGGGAACAGGCAGTGTGGTCCGTGAGCCACCAATTAAAAAGCTGTTTCAGAGACGTCTTTGCTGTATATGGTTAACCATTTACTGCTCAATAATCCCTGGGAGCGGGGGGCAGGCAGGGTGGCCTCGGGAGTCCCCAATTAAAAAGCTGTTTCAGAGACCTGTGTGCTGTGTATAGCTAACCATTTACTGCTCAATAATCCCTGGGAGCAGGGGACAGGCAGTGTGGCCTCGGGAGCCGCCAATTAAAAAGCTGTTTCAGAGACCTCTGTGCTGTATATAGTTAACCATTTACTGCTCAATAATCCCTGGGAGCAGGATAGAGGCAGTGTGGCCTCGGGAGCCCCCAATTAAAAGGCTGTTTCAGAGACCTCTGTGCTGTACGTATTTAACCATTTACTGCTCAATAATCCCTGGGAGCAGGGGTCAGGCAGTGTGGTCCGGGAGCCCACGATTAAAAAGCTGTTTCAGTGACCTCTGCGCATGTATATAGTTAACCATTTACTGCTCAATAATCCCTGGGAGCAACGGACAGGCAGTGTGGTCCGGGAGCACCCATTTAAAAAGCTGCTTCAGAGACTTCTGCGCCTGAATATAGTTAACCATTTACTGCTCAATAATCCTTCGGAGCAGGGGTCAGGCAGTGTAGCCTCGGGTGCCCCCAATTAAAAAGCTGTTTCAGAGATCTCTGTGCTGTACGTAGTTAACCATTTACTTCCCAATAATCCCTGGGAGCAGGGTACAGGCAGTGTGGCCTCGGGAGCCCCAAATTAAAAAGCTGTGTCTGAGACCTCTATGCTGTATATAGTTAACCATTTACTTCTCAATAAGCCCTGGGAACAGGGGACAGGCAGTGTGGCATCGGGAGCCCCCAATTAAAAAGCTGTTTCAGATACTCTGTGCTGTATATACTTAACCATTTACTTCCCAATAATCCCTGGGAGCAGGGGACAGGCAGTGTGGCCTCGGGAGCCCCAAATTAAAAAGCTGTGACAGAAACCTCTGTGCTGTATATAGTTAACCATTTACTGCTCAATAATCCCTGGGAGCAGGGGACAGGCAGTGTGGCTCCGGGAGCCCCCAATTAAAAAACTGTTTCAGAGACCTCTGTGCCTGTATATAGTTAACCATTTACTGCTCAATAATCCCTCGGAGCAGGGGACAGGCAGTGTGGTCCGGGAGCCCCCTATTAAAAAGCTGTTTCAGAGACCTCTGTGCTGTATATAGTTAACCATTTACTGCTCAATAATCCCTGGGAGCAGGGTACAGGAAGTGTGGCCTCAGGCGCCCCCAATTAAAAAGCTGTTTCAGAGACCTCTGTGCTGTATATAGTTAACCATTTACTGCTCAATAATCCCTGGGAGCAGGGGACAGGCAGTGTGGCCTCGGGAGGCCCCAATTAAAAAGCTGTTTCAGTGACCTCTGCGCCTGTATATAGTTAACCATTTACTGCTCAATAATCCCTGGGAGCAGGGGTCAGGCAGTGTGGCCTCGGGAGCCCCCAGTTAAAAAGGTGTTTCAGATACTCTGTGCTGTATATAGTTAACCATTTACTGCTCAATAATTCCTGGGAGTAGGGGACAGGCAGTGTGGACTCCGGAGCCCCCAATTAAAAAGCTGTTTCAGAGACCTCTGTGCCTGTATATAGTTAACCATTTACTGCTCAATAATCCCTGGGAGCAGGGGACAGGCAGTGTGGCCTCGGGAGCCCCCCATTAAAAAGCTGTTTCAGAGACCTCTGTGCTGTTTATAGCTAACCATTTACTGCTCAATATCCCTGGGAGCAGGGAGCAGGCAGTGTGGCCTGGCAGCACCCAATGAAAAAGCTGTTTCAGAGACCTCTGTGCTGTACGTATTTAACCATTTACTGCTCAATAATCCCTGGGAGAAGGGGACAGGTAGTGTGGCCTCGGGAGCCCCCAGTTCAAAAGGTGTTTCAGATACTCTGTGCTGTATATAGTTAACCATTTACTGCTCAATAATCCCTGGGAGCAGGGGACAGGCAGTGTGGCCTCGGGAGCCCCCACTTAAAAAGGTGTTTCAGATACTCTATGCTGTATATAGTTAACCATTTACTGCTCAATAATCCCTGCGAGCAGGGAACAGGCAGTGTGGCCTCGGGAGTCCACAGTTAAAAAGGTGTTTCAGATACTCTCTGCTGTATATAGTTAACCATTTACTGCTCAATAATCCCTGGGAGCAACGGACAGGCAGTGTGGCCTCGGGAGCCCCCAGTTAAAAAGGTGTTTCAGATACTCTGTGCTGTATATAGTTAACCATTTACTGCTCAATAATCCCTCTGAGCAGGGGACAGGCAGTGTGGTCCGGGAGCTCCCAATTAAAAAGCTGTTTCAGAGACCTCTGTGCCTCTATATAGTTAATCATTTACTGCTCAATAATCCCTGGGAGCAGGTGACAGGTAGTTTGGTCTCGGGAGCCCCCAGTTAAAAAGGTGTTTCAGAGACCTCTATGCTGTATATAGTTAACCGTGTACGTCCCAATAATCCCTGGGAGCAGGGGACAGGTAGTTTGGTCTCGGGAGCCCCCAATTAAAAAGGTGTTTCAGAGACCTCTATGCTGTATCTAGTTAACCGTGTACTTCCCAATAATCCCTGGGAGAAGGGGACAGGTAGTTTGGTCTCGGGAGCCCCCAGTTAAAAAGGTGTTTCAGAGACCTCTATGCTGTATAGAGTTAACAATTTACTGCTCAATAATCCGTGGGAGCAGGGGACAGGCAGCGTGGCTCCGGGAGCCCCCAGTTAAAAAGTTGTTTCAGTGACCTCTGCGCCTGTATATAGTTAACCATTTACTGCTCAATAATCCCTGGGAGCAGGGAAAGGCAGTGTGGCCTCGGGGGCCCCCAATTAAAAAGCTGTTTCAGAGACCTCTGTGCCTTTATAGAGTTAACAATTTACTGCTCAATATTCCCTGGGAGCAGGGGACAGGCAGTGTGGCCTCGGGAGCCCCCAATTAAAAAGTTGTTTCAGAGACCTATGTGCTGTATACAGTTAACCATTTACTGCTCAATAATCCCTGCGAGCAAGGGACAGGCAGTGTGGTCCGGGAGCCCCCAATTAAAAAGCTGTTTCAGAGATCTCTGTGCTGTATATAGTTACCCATTTACTGCTCAATAATCCGTGGTAGCAGAGGTCAGGCAGTGTGGTCTCGATAGCCCCCAATTAAAAAGCTGTTTCAGATACTCTGTGCTGTATATAGTTAACCATTTACTGCTCAATAATCCCTGGGAGCAGGGGTCAGGCAGTGTGGCCTCGGGAGCCCCCAGTTAAAAAGCTGTTTCAGAGACGTCTGTGCTGTACGTAGTTAACCATTTACTTCCCAATAATCCCTGGGAGCAGGGTACAGGCAGTGTGGCCTCGGGAGCCCCCAGTTAAAAAGGTGTTTCAGATACTCTGTGCTGTATATAGTTAACCATTTACTGCTCAATAAACCCTGGGAGTAGGGGACAGGCAGTGTGGACTCGGGAGCCGCCAATTAAAAAGGTGTTTCAGTGACCTCTGTGCCTGTATATAGTTAACCATTTACTGCTCAATAACCCTTGGGAGCAGGGGACAGGCAGTGTGGTCCGGGAGCCCCCAATTAAAAAGCTGTTTCAGAGACCTCTGTGCTGTATATAGTTAACCATTTACTGCTCAATAATCCCTCTGAGCAGGGTACAGGCAGTGTGGTCCGGGAGCTCCCAATTAAAAAGCTGTTTCAGAGACCACTGTGCTGTATATAGTTAATCATTTACTGCTCAATAATCCCTGGGAGCAGGGGACAGGCAATGTGGCTCCGGGAGCCCCCAATTAAAAAACTGTGTCAGAGACCTCTGTGCTTTATATATTTAACCATTTACTGCTCAATAATCCCTGGGAGCAGGGGACAGACAGTGTGGCAACGGGAGCCCCCAATTAAAAAAGGTGTTTCAGAGACCTCTGTCCTGTAGATAGTTAACCATTTACTGCTCAATAATCCCTGGGAGTAGGGGACAGGCAGTGTGGACTCGGGAGCCGCCAATTAAAAAGCTGTTTCAGAGACCTCTGTGCCTGTATATAGTTAACCATTTACTGCTCAATAAACCCTCGGAGCAGGGGACAGGCAGTGTGGTCCGGGAGCCCCCAATTAAAAAGCTGTTTCAGAGACCTCTGTGCTGTATATAGTTAACCATTTACTGCTCAATAATCCCTCTGAGCAGGGGACAGGCAGTGTGGTCCGGGAGCTCCAAATTAAAAAGCTGTTTCAGAGACCTCTGTGCTGTATATAGTTAATCATTTACTGCTCAATAATCCCTGGGAGCAGGGGACAGGCAGTGTGGTCCGGGAGCCCCCAATTAAAAATCTGTGTCAGAGACCTCTGTGCTTTATATAGTTAACCATTTACTGCTCAATAATCCCTGGGAGCAGGGGACAGACAGTGTGGCTTCGGGAGCCCCCAATTAAAAATGCTGTTTCAGAGGCCTCTGTGCTGTATATAGTTAACCAATTACTGCTCAATAATCCCTGGGAGCAGGGGTCAGGCAGTGTGGACTCGGGAGCCCCCAATTAAAAATCTGTGTCAGAGACCTCTGTGCTGTATATAGTTAACCATTTACTGCTCAATAATCCCTCTGAGCAGGGGACAGGCAGTGTGGTCCGGGAGCTCCAAATTAAAAAGCTGTTTCAGAGACCTCTATGCTGTATATAGTTAACCATTTACTTCTCAATAATCCCTGGGAGCAGTGGACAGGCAGTCTGGCCTCGGGAGCCCCCAATTAAAAAGCTGTTTCAGAGACCTTTGTGCCTGTATATAGTTAACCATTTACTGCTCAATCATCCCTGGGAGCAGGGGACAGGCAGTGTGGTCCATGAGCCCACAATTAAAAAGCTTTTTCAGAGACCTCTGTGCTGTATATAGTTGACCATTTACTGCTCAGTAATCCCTGGGAGCAGGCGACAGGCAGTGTGGCCTCGCAGCACCCAATTAAATGGCTGTTTCAGAGACCTCTGTGCTGTATATAGTTAACCATTTACTGCTCAATAAACACTGGGAGCAGGGGACAGGCAGTGTGGTCCGGGAGCCCACAATTAAAAACTGTTTCAGAGACCTCTGTGCGGTATATAATTAACCATTTACTTCTCAATAATCCCTGGAAGCAGGGAGCAGACAGTGTGGCTCCGGGAGCCCCCAATTAAAAAGCTGTTTCAGATACTTCTGTGCTGTATATAGTTAACCATTTACTGCTCAATAATCCCTCTGAGCAGGGAACAGGCAGTGTGGTCCGGGAGCTCCCAATTAAAAAGCTGTTTCAGAGACCTCTGTGCTGTATATAGTTAACCAATTACAGCTCAATAATCCCTGGGAGCAGGGGTAGGCTGTTTGGCCTTGGGAGTCCCCAATTAAAAAGCTGTTTCAGAGACCTTTGTGCTGTATATAGTTAACCAATTACTGCTCAATAATCCCTGGGAGCAGGGGACAGGCAGTGTGGCCTCGGGAGCCTCCAGTTAAAAATGTGTTTCAGAGAACTCTGTGCTGTATATAGTTAACCATTTACTGCTCAATAATCCCTGGGAGCAGGGGACAGGCAGTGTGGCCTCGGGAGCCCCCAATTAAAAAGCTGTTTCAGAGGCCTCTGTGCTGTATATAGTTAACCATTTACTGCTCAATAATCCCTGGGAGCAGGGGTCAGGCAGTGTGGCCTCGGGAGCCCCCAGTTAAAAAGCTGTTTCAGAGACCTCTGTGCTGTACGTAGTTAACCATTTACTTCCCAATAATCCCTGGGAGCAGGGTACAGGCAGTGTGGCCTCGGGATCCCCCAATTAAAAAGCTGTTTCAGAGACCTCTGTGCTGTATATAGTTAACCATTTACTGCTCAATAATCCCTGGGAGTAGGGGATAGGCAGTGTGGACTCGGGAGCCGCCAATTAAAAAGCTGTTTCAGAGACCTCTGTGCCTGTATATAGTTAACCATTTACTGCTCAATAAACCCTGGGAGCAGGGGACAGGCAGTGTGGTCCGGGAGCCCCCAATTAAAAAGCTGTTTCAGAGACCTCTGTGCTGTATTTAGTTAACCATTTACTTCTCAATAATCCCTGGGAGCAGGGGAAAGGCAGTGTGGCCTCGGGAGCCCCCAATTAAAAGGCTGTTTCAGAGACCTCTGTGCTGTATACAGTTAACGATTTACTGCTCAATAATCCCTGGGAGCAGGGAACAGGCAGTGTGGTCCGTGAGCCACCAATTAAAAAGCTGTTTCAGAGACGTCTTTGCTGTATATGGTTAACCATTTACTGCTCAATAATCCCTGGGAGCGGGGGGCAGGCAGGGTGGCCTCGGGAGTCCCCAATTAAAAAGCTGTTTCAGAGACCTGTGTGCTGTGTATAGCTAACCATTTACTGCTCAATAATCCCTGGGAGCAGGGGACAGGCAGTGTGGCCTCGGGAGCCGCCAATTAAAAAGCTGTTTCAGAGACCTCTGTGCTGTATATAGTTAACCATTTACTGCTCAATAATCCCTGGGAGCAGGATAGAGGCAGTGTGGCCTCGGGAGCCCCCAATTAAAAGGCTGTTTCAGAGACCTCTGTGCTGTACGTATTTAACCATTTACTGCTCAATAATCCCTGGGAGCAGGGGTCAGGCAGTGTGGTCCGGGAGCCCACGATTAAAAAGCTGTTTCAGTGACCTCTGCGCATGTATATAGTTAACCATTTACTGCTCAATAATCCCTGGGAGCAACGGACAGGCAGTGTGGTCCGGGAGCACCCATTTAAAAAGCTGCTTCAGAGACTTCTGCGCCTGAATATAGTTAACCATTTACTGCTCAATAATCCTTCGGAGCAGGGGTCAGGCAGTGTAGCCTCGGGTGCCCCCAATTAAAAAGCTGTTTCAGAGATCTCTGTGCTGTATATAGTTAACCATTTACTGCTCAATAATCCCTTGGAGCAGGGGACAGGCAGTGTGGCCTCGGGAGCCCCCAGTTAAAAAGGTGTTTCAGAGACCTCTGTGCTGTATATAGTTAATCATTTACGGCTCAATAATCCCCGGGAGCAGGGTACAGGCAGTGTGGCCCCGGGAGCCCCCAATTAAAAAGCTGTTTCAGAGACCTCTGTGCTGTATGTAGTTAACCATTTACTTCTCAATAATCCCTGGGAGCAGGGGACAGGCAGTGTGGCTCCGGGAGCCCCAATTAAAAAGCTGTTTCAGAGACCTCTGTGCTGTATATAGTTAACCATTTACTGCTCAATAATCCCTGGGAGCAGGGGACAGGCAGTGCGGTCCGGGAGCCCCCAATTAAAATGCTGTGTCAGAGAACACTGCGCCTGTATATAGTTAACCATTTACTGCTCAATAATCCCTTGGAGCAGGGGACAGGCAGTGTGGCCTCGCAGCACCCAATGAAAAAGCTGTTTGGGAGACCTCTGTGCTGTATACAGTTGACCATTAACTTCCCAATAATCCCTGGCAGCAGGGAAAAGGCAGTGTGGCCTCAGGGCCCCCCAGTTAAAAAGGTGTTTCAGATACTCTGTGCTGTATATAGTTAACCATTTACTGCTCAATAATCCCTGGGAGCAGGGGACAGGCAGTGTGGACTCGGGAGCCCCCAATTAAAAAACTGTTTCAGAGACCTCTGTGCTGTATATAGTTAACCATTTACTGCCCAATAATCCCTGGGAGCAGGGGACAGGCAGTGTGGTCCGGGAGCCCCCATTTAAAAAGGTGTTTCAGATACTCTGTGCTGTATATAGTTAACCATTTACTGCTCAATAATCCCTGGGAGCAGGGGACAGGCAGTGTGGCCTCGGGAGCCCCCAGTTAAAAAGCTGTTTCAGAGACCTCTGTGCTGTACGTAGTTAACCATTTACTTCCCAATAATCCCTGGGAGCAGGGTACAGGCAGTGTGGCCTCGGGATCCCCCAATTAAAAAGCTGTTTCAGAGACCTCTGTGCTGTATATAGTTAACCATTTACTGCTCAATAATCCCTGGGAGTAGGGGATAGGCAGTGTGGACTCGGGAGCCGCCAATTAAAAAGCTGTTTCAGAGACCTCTGTGCCTGTATATAGTTAACCATTTACTGCTCAATAAACCCTGGGAGCAGGGGACAGGCAGTGTGGTCCGGGAGCCCCCAATTAAAAAGCTGTTTCAGAGACCTCTGTGCTGTATTTAGTTAACCATTTACTTCTCAATAATCCCTGGGAGCAGGGGAAAGGCAGTGTGGCCTCGGGAGCCCCCAATTAAAAGGCTGTTTCAGAGACCTCTGTGCTGTATACAGTTAACGATTTACTGCTCAATAATCCCTGGGAGCAGGGAACAGGCAGTGTGGTCCGTGAGCCACCAATTAAAAAGCTGTTTCAGAGACGTCTTTGCTGTATATGGTTAACCATTTACTGCTCAATAATCCCTGGGAGCGGGGGGCAGGCAGGGTGGCCTCGGGAGTCCCCAATTAAAAAGCTGTTTCAGAGACCTGTGTGCTGTGTATAGCTAACCATTTACTGCTCAATAATCCCTGGGAGCAGGGGACAGGCAGTGTGGCCTCGGGAGCCGCCAATTAAAAAGCTGTTTCAGAGACCTCTGTGCTGTATATAGTTAACCATTTACTGCTCAATAATCCCTGGGAGCAGGATAGAGGCAGTGTGGCCTCGGGAGCCCCCAATTAAAAGGCTGTTTCAGAGACCTCTGTGCTGTACGTATTTAACCATTTACTGCTCAATAATCCCTGGGAGCAGGGGTCAGGCAGTGTGGTCCGGGAGCCCACGATTAAAAAGCTGTTTCAGTGACCTCTGCGCATGTATATAGTTAACCATTTACTGCTCAATAATCCCTGGGAGCAACGGACAGGCAGTGCGGTCCGGGAGCCCCCAATTAAAATGCTGTGTCAGAGAACACTGCGCCTGTATATAGTTAACCATTTACTTCTCAATAATCCCTGGGAGCAGGGGACAGGCAGTGTGGCTCCGGGAGCCCCAATTAAAAAGCTGTTTCAGAGACCTCTGTGCTGTATATAGTTAACCATTTACTGCTCAATAATCCCTGGGAGCAGGGGACAGGCAGTGCGGTCCGGGAGCCCCCAATTAAAATGCTGTGTCAGAGAACACTGCGCCTGTATATAGTTAACCATTTACTGCTCAATAATCCCTGGCAGCAGGGAAAAGGCAGTGTGGCCTCAGGGGCCCCCAGTTAAAAAGGTGTTTCAGATACTCTGTGCTGTATATAGTTAACCATTTACTGCTCAATAATCCCTGGGAGCAGGGGACAGGCAGTGTGGACTCGGGAGCCCCCAATTAAAAAACTGTTTCAGAGACCTCTGTGCTGTATATAGTTAACCATTTACTGCCCAATAATCCCTGGGAGCAGGGGACAGGCAGTGTGGTCCGGGAGCCCCCATTTAAAAAGGTGTTTCAGATACTCTGTGCTGTATATAGTTAACCATTTACTGCTCAATAATCCCTGGGAGCAGGGGACAGGCAGTGTGGCCTCGGGAGCCCCCAATTAAAAAGCTGTTTCAGAGGCCTCTGTGCTGTATATAGTTAACCATTTACTGCTCAATAATCCCTGGGAGCAGGGGTCAGGCAGTGTGGCCTCGGGAGCCCCCAGTTAAAAAGCTGTTTCAGAGACCTCTGTGCTGTACGTAGTTAACCATTTACTTCCCAATAATCCCTGGGAGCAGGGTACAGGCAGTGTGGCCTCGGGATCCCCCAATTAAAAAGCTGTTTCAGAGACCTCTGTGCTGTATATAGTTAACCATTTACTGCTCAATAATCCCTGGGAGTAGGGGATAGGCAGTGT
Source organism: Scyliorhinus torazame (assembly GCF_047496885.1). NCBI lineage: Eukaryota > Metazoa > Chordata > Chondrichthyes > Carcharhiniformes > Scyliorhinidae > Scyliorhinus > Scyliorhinus torazame. The sequence goes on from NW_027307840.1 coordinate 430,650, forward strand.
GGACTCGGGAGCCGCCAATTAAAAAGCTGTTTCAGAGACCTCTGTGCCTGTATATAGTTAACCATTTACTGCTCAATAAACCCTGGGAGCAGGGGACAGGCAGTGTGGTCCGGGAGCCCCCAATTAAAAAGCTGTTTCAGAGACCTCTGTGCTGTATTTAGTTAACCATTTACTTCTCAATAATCCCTGGGAGCAGGGGAAAGGCAGTGTGGCCTCGGGAGCCCCCAATTAAAAGGCTGTTTCAGAGACCTCTGTGCTGTATACAGTTAACCATTTACTGCTCAATAATCCCTGGGAGCAGGGAACAGGCAGTGTGGTCCGTGAGCCACCAATTAAAAAGCTGTTTCAGAGACGTCTTTGCTGTATATGGTTAACCATTTACTGCTCAATAATCCCTGGGAGCGGGGGGCAGGCAGGGTGGCCTCGGGAGTCCCCAATTAAAAAGCTGCTTCAGAGACCTGTGTGCTGTGTATAGCTAACCATTTACTGCTCAATAATCCCTGGGAGCAGGGGACAGGCAGTGTGGCCTCGGGAGCCGCCAATTAAAAAGCTGTTTCAGAGACCTCTGTGCTGTATATAGTTAACCATTTACTGCTCAATAATCCCTGGGAGCAGGATAGAGGCAGTGTGGCCTCGGGAGCCCCCAATTAAAAGGCTGTTTCAGAGACCTCTGTGCTGTACGTATTTAACCATTTACTGCTCAATAATCCCTGGGAGCAGGGGTCAGGCAGTGTGGTCCGGGAGCCCACGGTTAAAAAGCTGTTTCAGTGACCTCTGCGCATGTATATAGTTAACCATTTACTGCTCAATAATCCCTGGGAGCAACGGACAGGCAGTGTGGTCCGGGAGCACCCATTTAAAAAGCTGCTTCAGAGACTTCTGCGCCTGAATATAGTTAACCATTTACTGCTCAATAATCCTTCGGAGCAGGGGTCAGGCAGTGTAGCCTCGGGTGCCCCCAATTAAAAAGCTGTTTCAGAGATCTCTGTGCTGTATATAGTTAACCATTTACTGCTCAATAATCCCTGGGAGCAGGGGACAGGCAGTGTGGCCTCGGGAGCCCCCAGTTAAAAAGGTGTTTCAGAGACCTCTGTGCTGTATATAGTTAACCATTTACTGCTCAATAATCCCTGGGAGTAGGGGATAGGCAGTGTGGACTCGGGAGCCGACAATTAAAAAGCTGTTTCAGAGACCTCTGTGCCTGTATATAGTTAACCATTTACTGCTCAATAAACCCTGGGAGCAGGGGACAGGCAGTGTGGTCCGGGAGCCCCCAATTAAAAAGCTGTTTCAGAGACCTCTGTGCTGTATTTAGTTAACCATTTACTTCTCAATAATCCCTGGGAGCAGGGGAAAGGCAGTGTGGCCTCGGGAGCCCCCAATTAAAAGGCTGTTTCAGAGACCTCTGTGCTGTATACAGTTAACCATTTACTGCTCAATAATCCCTGGGAGCAGGGAACAGGCAGTGTGGTCCGTGAGCCACCAATTAAAAAGCTGTTTCAGAGACGTCTTTGCTGTGTATGGTTAACCATTTACTGCTCAATAATCCCTGGGAGCGGGGGGCAGGCAGGGTGGCCTCGGGAGTCCCCAATTAAAAAGCTGTTTCAGAGACCTGTGTGCTGTGTATAGCTAACCATTTACTGCTCAATAATCCCTGGGAGCAGGGGACAGGCAGTGTGGCCTCGGGAGCCGCCAATTAAAAAGCTGTTTCAGAGACCTCTCTGCTGTATATAGTTAACCATTTACTGCTCAATAATCCCTGGGAGCAGGATAGAGGCAGTGTGGCCTCGGGAGCCCCCAATTAAAAGGCTGTTTCAGAGACCTCTGTGCTGTACGTATTTAACCATTTACTGCTCAATAATCCCTGGGAGCAGGGGTCAGGCAGTGTGGTCCGGGAGCCCACGATTAAAAAGCTGTTTCAGTGACCTCTGCGCATGTATATAGTTAACCATTTACTGCTCAATAATCCCTGGGAGCAACGGACAGGCAGTGTGGTCCGGGAGCACCCATTTAAAAAGCTGCTTCAGAGACCTCTGCGCCTGAATATAGTTAACCATTTACTGCTCAATAATCCTTCGGAGCAGGGGTCAGGCAGTGTAGCCTCGGGTGCCCCCAATTAAAAAGCTGTTTCAGAGATCTCTGTGCTGTATATAGTTAACCATTTACTGCTCAATAATCCCTGGGAGCAGGGGACAGGCAGTGTGGCCTCGGGAGCCCCCAGTTAAAAAGGTGTTTCAGAGACCTCTGTGCTGTATATAGTTAATCATTTACGGCTCAATAATCCCCGGGAGCAGGGTACAGGCAGTGTGGCCCCGGGAGCCCCCAATGAAAAAGCTGTTTCAGAGACCTCTGTGCTGTATATAGTTAACCATTTACTTCTCAATAATCCCTGGGAGCAGGGGACAGGCAGTGTGGCTCCGGGAGCCCCAATTAAAAAGCTGTTTCAGAGACCTCTGTGCTGTATATAGTTAACCATTTACTGCTCAATAATCCCTGGGAGCAGGGGACAGGCAGTGCGGTCCGGGAGCCCCCAATTAAAATGCTGTGTCAGAGAACACTGCGCCTGTATATAGTTAACCATTTACTGCTCAATAATCCCTTGGAGCAGGGGACAGGCAGTGTGGCCTCGCAGCACCCAATGAAAAAGCTGTTTGGGAGACCTCTGTGCTGTATACAGTTGACCATTTACTTCCCAATAATCCCTGGCAGCAGGGAAAAGGCAGTGTGGCCTCAGGGGCCCCCAGTTAAAAAGGTGTTTCAGATACTCTGTGCTGTATATAGTTAACCATTTACTGCTCAATAATCCCTGGGAGCAGGGGACAGGCAGTGTGGACTCGGGAGCCCCCAATTAAAAAACTGTTTCAGAGACCTCTGTGCTGTATATAGTTAACCATTTACTGCCCAATAATCCCTGGGAGCAGGGGACAGGCAGTGTGGTCCGGGAGCCCCCATTTAAAAAGGTGTTTCAGATACTCTGTGCTGTATATAGTTAACCATTTACTGCTGAATAATCCCTGCGAGCAGGGGACAGGCAGTGTGGCCTCGGGAGTCCCCAGTTAAAAAGGTGTTTCAGATACTCTGTGCTGTATATAGTTAACCATTTACTGCTCAATAATCCCTGGGAGCAACGGACAGGCAGTGTGGCCTCGGGAGCCCACAGTTAAAAAGGTGTTTCAGATAATCTGTGCTGTATATAGTTAACCATTTACTGCTCAATAATCCCTCTGAGCAGGGGACAGGCAGTGTGGTCCGGGAGCTCCCAATTAAAAAGCTGTTTCAGAGACCTCTGTGCCTGTATATAGTTAAACAATTACTGCTCAATAATCCCTGGGAGCAGGAGTAGGCTGTTTGGCCTTGGGAGTCCCCAATTAAAAAACTGTTTCAGAGAGTTCTATGTTGTATATAGATAACCGTGGACTTCCCAATAATCCCTGGGAGCAGGGGACAGGCAGTGTGGCCTCGGGAGCCCCCAATTAAAAAGCTGTTTCAGAGACCTCTGTGCCTGTATATAGTTAACCATTTACTGCTCAATAATCCCTCGGAGCAGGGGACAGGCAGTGTGGTCCGGGAGCCCCCAATTAAAAAGCTGTTTCAGTGACCTCTGTGCTGTATATAGTTAACCATTTACTTCTCAATAATCCCTGGGAGCAGGGGACAGGCAGTGTGGCTCCGGGAGCCCCCAATTAAAAAGCTGTTTCAGAGACCTCTGTGCCTGTATATAGTTAACCATGTACTGCTCAATAATCCCTCGGAGCAGGGGACAGGCAGTGTGGCCTCGGGAGCCCCCAATTAAAAAGCTGTTTCAGAGGCCACTGTGCTGTATACAGTTAACCATTTACTGCTCAATAATCCCTGTGAGCAGGGGACAGGCAGTGTGGTCCGGGAGCCCCCAATTAAAAAGCTGTGTCAGAGAACACTGCGCATGTATATAGTTAACCATTTACTGCTCAATAATCCCTTGGAGCAGGGGACAGGCAGTGTGGCCTCGCAGCACCCAATGAAAAAGCTGTTTGGGAGACCTCTGTGCTGTATACAGTTAACCATTTACTGCTCAATAATCCCCGGGAGCAGGGTACAGGCAGTGTGGCCCCGGGAGCCCCCAATTAAAAAGCTGTTCCAGAGACCTCTGTGCTGTATATAGTTAACCATTTACTTCTCAATAATCCCTGGGAGCCGGGGACAGGCAGTGTGGCTCCGGGAGCCCCCAATTAAAAAGCTGTTTCAGAGACCTCTGTGCTGTATATAGTTAACCATTTACTGCTCAATAATCCCTGGGAGCAGGGGACAGGCAGTGCGGTCCGGGAGCTTCCAATTAAAATGCTGTGTCAGAGAACACTGTGCCTGTATATAG